>NW_022196894.1:558019-582279 GCF_008632895.1 Mastomys coucha
GCCTCTTTGTGCTCTCAGAAAACACTTCCCAGAAGATGTCACCTCAGTGATGCTGGTTTCTTCTTAATTACTGCTAATTTTTTATCTCTAGCTAACCAGCATCAATAGTCCCAGTAATGCAAAGTTTTCACTTTAGTAGTTCTGGTATCTTGTTAATCACAGCTGATTCTTCAGCCCCAGCTAAGCAAAGCAAAACCACAGAATCTTCACAATCAAAACATGGTCCTAATGAGAGTCTTTAATCTTCCCTCTGAATTTCACAAGCCAGGCCTCCATTGTCTACACTGTTCTCAACATTATCTTCCAAGCTCCTGCACATCCCACAGAGCTCTTAACACTGAATGGATCTCCTAGCCCAAAGGTCCACAGTCCTTCCACAGTCCTCTCCAAAACGTGGTCAGGTTGTCACAGGAATACCCACTACGCTGGTACCAATTTCCTGTCTGTCATTTTCTTCAGCGAAAGTCACTGGTGGTCTATCAGACTCAGAGGAACTAATTTCTTCGTGTGAGAAAGGCATTATTTCAAGGGGTGGGGCTGAGGGTACTACTTCCTCAGGTGGGGCAAACACTTGAGAATCTGGAGATTCAAAATTCTCAGCTTCAAGAGTCCTCCCACACATCCCCATCCCAAGTTATAGGATCCCATTCTTTGCCAATTAATGCCTTTACTTTAACTGCTGACACCCTCTGAGGCTGAGACTTGAATTTTCCCTGTAATTCAGCCAACCTTATAATGAACGCTTCAGTTTGATTTTCTGCAACTTGAGCTCTATGGCTGCTGGAGAGAAGATTCTCTTCAAGGACACACTTAGCAACTTTTAGATTGTTTACTTGTGTCTGGAGCAGTTCGATTTTATCATTACAATATCTTCTTTTCCTTCATTGTTTTTTCCTGAAGTGCTAAGAGCAACCAGCCAGCAAAATCATTTCCCAATTTTTTCCCCAACTTGTAGAAAGGTTTGTCTACTGAGAAAGTTTTGTATACTGAATCACCTAGTTCATCAAGATAATCAAAGGCATTCGTTCCTTTAAGCTTGAAATATAGTTTTGAAGGTGTGGGTGAATTAATTATCAAACCAACTCCAGATTTTTTTTATTTTTGGTTTTTCAAGACAGGGTTTCTCTGTAGAGCCCTGGCTGTCCTGGAACTCACTCTGTAGACCAGGCTGGCCTTGAACTCAGTAATCCGACTGCCTCTGCCTCCCAAGTGCTGGGATTAAAGGCGTGTGCCACCACCGTCCAACTCCAGATTTTTAAAAGATTCATCCTGGGAGCTGGAGAGATGGCTCAGTGGTTAAGAGCACTGACTGCTCTTCTGAAGGTTCTTTAAAAAAAAAAAAGATTCATCCTTCTGCTCCTCTAGAACCACTCCCGGTACCAACTTCTGTATTAGTCAGGGTTCTCTAGAATCACAGAACTTATGGGTAGCCTCTACACAGTAAGGGAACTTGTTAATGACTTACAGTCTGTAGTCCAACTCCCAACAATGGCCAGCGGCAGCTGTGAATGGAAGTCCAAGGATCTAGCAGTTGCTCAGTCTCACAAGGCAAGCAAGTGAAAAGAGAGAGTAAATTTTCCCTTCTTCCAATGTCCCTTACATAGGTCTCCAGCAGAAGGTGTGGCCCAGATTAAAGGTGTGTGCCACCCTGCCTTTAATCCCAGATGACCTTGAACTCAGAGAACTCCCTGTCTTAATCTTCTGGAATTCATAGCCACTATGCCTCAAGATCTCCATGCCAAGATCCAGGTCAGAAACTTGTATCTCCCAGCCTCCAGGTTAGGATCACAGGTGAGCCTTCCATTTTTGGATTGTAGTTCATTCCAGATATAGTCAAGTTGACAACCAGGAATAGCCACTACAATCCACCCCTTGTCAACTTGACACTAATAATAGCTCATGTCCACATGAAACAATAACAAGGTCATGGGGCTGGTGAGATGGCTCTCCAAAGGTCCTGAGTTCAAATCCCAGCAAACACATGGTGGCTCACAACCACCTGTAATGAGATCTGATGCCCTCTTCTGGTGCGTCTGAAGATAGCTACAGTGCACTTATTTATAATAATAAATCTTTGGGCCAGAGTGAACAGGGATTGAGCGAGGAGGGCTGACTGGAGCGAGCATTGGTCCTAAAAGTCAATTTCCAACAACCAGATGAAGGCTCACAACTATCTGTACAGCTACAGTGTGTACTCTTATACATAAAATAAATATATAAATCTTAAAAAAACAATAACAAGGTCATGAATACACCTAATATGATATAACTATTCCTAATATGATATAACAAACACTTGTAAATTTAGTCAAGTTGACAACCAGGAATAGCCACTACGATTGTTTCGCCTAATTCCTACAAGTCCTAATACCCTTTTAGGGCAAAAGAACAGCCTCTTTAGGATAACATCTGGCCCACAGTAGCTAGCAATGGAGGAAGAAAGGGGGGGAGAGGACATAAATAGAAGTCATGAGGAAAAATACCATTTCCCTTTATCAACACAAATTTAACTCACACTGTAGTTCAGTTATGATACACCAGAACAGATCTCATTGGATGAACTACACATGGTCCAAACCCTCTACACAAAAGACAGAGATGCCATCCTCCACAACTGACTCACTGATGAAAATGGCAAATGAACACTAGAGGAAGGCACATTGATTAAAATTCATATGTCCCTCGAATGTGTACCCATGGAAGCTAGAAGACTGTTCTATCTCCTGAAGCTGAGGTTACAGACAAGTCTAAGCTGCCCAAAGTGGATGTCAGAAACAAAATCTAGGTACCCTCGAAGAGCAGCAAATGTTCTTTATCCACTAATACATCTCTCCAGTCCCAAAAACAAGTTCTTGAAAGCGGCTGTTAGCTTTACTGTGACAGTGAAAGAACAGTACATAGGATGAGCTCTGAGAGGAGCCACAGGGATACAGACAGGTTTTGTGCTGTCCCCTCCTGACAAGCTCTATACATCAGGAGGGCTGGTAAAGGTAGACAGAACTAAATGCCATCACCTTCAAGTATATATACAGCACACTCAAGAGTGACTATCATTTTAAAACATACCCAAGTAACTCTTTAGCATTATCAAATACTGAACTGTGAAAAGCCCTATGAAAAAGATCGTGGGCAAAAGATATTTGTCCTCTAGTCTCCTGACCAGAGATGCTTGCTTATTTATTAGAAGGTTCAGAGGAAGCTAAGAGGTTTAGCATTTGGCATATAAAGAGGAGACCCAGAGAAGTTCAGAAGAGTGGGAAAGCAGTGTTAAGGGACTGTGGGCTAGTTAGATGGCTCTCATAGTACAAAACAGAATCTCATTATTGACAGGGAGAGACACTTTTAAGTTTAAAGAAAAAAAAGCAGTCCATAAAGAACAAGAGGAGGAGTATGGACTGGAAAACATCTAGTGATTAATCTGGAGGGTTTTCCTTCTTTCTTTAAACTCTATTTTATTTATTATTATTAGTGCGTGTATAAGAGAGAGACATGTATGAAGAGGTGTGTGTTATGAATATTGTGTACATGTGCATGTTAACAGTGTGCATGCAGAGGTCAGAAGACAACTTTGTGAAGTCAGCTCTCTTTTCTCCCTTTATTGTGTTCCAGAGACCAAACTCAGGGTATCAGGTTTGTATGGCAAGTACCTGCTGAGCTGCCTCAACAGTCCCAGTTTTCTCTTTTAAAACTTCTGTATTCTTTAAAATACCTATTAGAAATATTATTTTATCATAAGGAGAAATTGTTCTTTAAAGTCATTTGTACTCAAATATTGTGACTGCCTGAAATGACAATGATGACCCACTGTTTGGTGGCACAACTATATTTAAAATATTAGCTGAAGCTGTCATTGGTACTAAATACAACTAGGTAAACCAAGCTCATTATGGTTCAGCGATTATTACATGGCTGTAAACTGTCCCACCTTGCCTTAAAGTATTTTAATGCGACTAGAAAAATGAATGAGACTTGGCCATCATTATCAGATCTTTACCACTGGAATGCAGAAAAGAAAGAAAGGAGGGAAAACAGAAACAGATGTAATCAAAATACTAAAGGCTGTGTGTTGCTCAGTTTACTGCTTTAGCAATCACATGTTGGCTCCAGGTACAACAAAGGTACAATTATACCTGCTATCTGAACTCTGTTCAATTCTGGCAGCAAGAGATGCTGCTTCATTAGGAATTATTTAGTACCTGAGCTTTGAAGAGCTTAAGCAAGAGACTAGAGTGAGATTTACCTGAATACACTTAGTCCCAAGTTCAAACACCAAGGTTTCATTACAATCATTAAACACCAACCAACAAACAAAACCCAGCTTCTATAAGGAGCAGGCTCTTCCAGCAATGAGACTAAGTGGGACTATAGCCCAGCCCACCTGCTATATCACTCAGCTGCGATCATACACAAATTTACCAACCAAGAACGAAGTACCTATTAGTTATTTTTCAGAAGGTACTATGGAGTGATAAAAGTACTGCACAAGAGGACAAATACTCCCAAGACTAAGGTAAAATATACAAGAACCAAAGAAATCACAAGAGTGCTGTCCACTGGCTGTGGAATGGGTCACTTAAATAGAGAAGATTCCCAGTGCAAGAAGTGCAGCTCATCAGACCACACCAGAACTGGGCCTTGAACACCCACTATACAACAGTAATGCTCAATATCATCAACAAGAAAGAGAACATGGTAAAACACTGGAGGAAGAATCCTGGATCTCTACCATTCTTGCAGTTCCAAAGTTTGTATCTACTCCAATAACCTAAACATCTATAATATTACAAGTATGTAACCATCTATCTAGAGAAAAGTGGTTTTTTTTTTAAATGTGTCATTTTGTTGTTGTAATTGTTGAGACAGAGTCTTATTAGGTCTGCTAGGCAACCTTACCCATCCAAGACCCAAAGTCCTAATTAAACCTGGACCTTTAATCCCAGCATTCAGGAGACAAACAGGTAGATCACTAGTCTGAGGTCTGAGGCAAGCCTGGTCAACACATCAAGTTCCAGGCTAGCCAAGGTTATATAGTTGGGATCTGTCTGTCTGTCCCTCCTCTCCTCCTTACCCTCCCTCCCTCCCCCTCTCCCTCTCTCTCTCTCACACACACACACACACACACACCCCGCCCTCCCTCATTCATCTTGTCGTATCCACAGCAGTCCACTGCTCGTGGCAGAGACCATATACTTCCGCTGCCTATCTGCACGAGACTTTGTTTCTGACTTCAATGGGAACACTGAAAAACTGCAGGGCACTATACAATCTTGAGGTGGCTTTAAATTCTCTTTTCAAAAGTAGAATGTAAAATATCTAAGCAACCACAAACATTGTCTAAGTTTAAAAGGACAAATAAAAATTAAGTCAGTAACTGCAAGCCAATGTTTGAAGTCTGTATCACTCAGCAGTACCTACCTCTTTATAGCAAGGATTTAAGAAGGCTTGTTTACTAGCTCACTCTTTATTACTTGGCAGAGAAATACAAAATGAGTGCAGCTCAGTTTCGAGTACATGAAGTTTGCACTTAGAAAGGAAAGGAACTACTGCCATCCTAACTACAGAGCACTTGCTAGTTTCCAAAGCCCCCAAAAGAACAACATTCTTATCCTTAAATATATAATATGCAAAGATGTTTATCTCCACAAGTTTGACATCACTATCTATAGATAAATATCCTCACCTCCTAATAAGAAAATGCCACCAATATAAATTTCCTGGAATGTCAAAAAAAAAAATCCTAGATGTTTGTCTCGTGATATTCTAGAAGAGTTCAAAACTCTCTCTGCCCACAGCCAAACATAAAAAAATCTCTACACGACAGAATACACATTACACAGGTAAGTTAGATAATCAAATCTACTTGAGGGTAAGTCTAATTTTTAAGTATGTTTCTGTGTGAGAGACATGTTGTGTGAATAATCCAGGTTGGCCTTGAGTTTTCACCCTGTCACATCTGTGCTGGTGTAGTATATCTAAATTTTAAAAGAATTTCTAAGGCAAAAATCTCTTGGTGAAATTAACCCATACTTCTGGTTTGAACCTCTTACAAGAAGTCGTGTATACCCTCAGAAGCAAGAAGAATCAACAGAGAAAACTGTAATAAAAAAAAATCCCAATAATTCAAAAAGTCATGAAAAAGTTAAAATAAAGCAATATGCATAGTTTTTAATGATTCCAAGTTTTTTTTGGTTTGTTCTTAAGTTTTACTGTTAGGCTTTTTGTTGTTTTGAAACGGGATCTCACCATGTGACTCATGAAATGCTGGCTGGCCTGAAATCTGTTACGAAGCCCAAGTTAACCTTGCTCTCAGAGATCCACCTGCCTCTGACTCCTGAATGCTGAGATTAAAGATGTATGCCAACACAACCATCCAATAATAAGTTTTTAAACAAGATGAAACATAAATCTATTTTAAACTGAATTTAATGAAAAACTATGAAAAGACAAATCTGTGAAAATAAATTACGTAGACATCCCATCTTAAAGGAAGAGGAACACAATCCCTACCCTCTGGTATGTGACAGTACAGGGAAGAAAAGAATTATGTTATAGCAGAGAAATTTAACAAATCCAAACTCTGCCAGGCATCAAAGGGCACATAATATATGATAATGAGTCATGTTGACAGGGTATGTACCCTTGATGGATGAGAGGAAAATAGCAATTAACTGAAATTGCTTTCTACAAATTCTTGTGACTCTATTCTTTTAAATAAAAGTGGGGGTTGTTATTTTACGTGTATCAATGTTTTAGATCCCAAGGACCTGAAGTTACAGATGGTTGGGACCATGTGAGAGCTGGGAACCAAGCCCTTTGCAAGAGCAACAAGTGATTTCCACTCTCCAGTCCTTATGAGAAAAATATCAGAGAAATATCAAAAAGAGGGACATTCAGCAACATCCCTAATCAGTTTTCAAAACTGTCAAGGTCATCAAAACCCAACAAGCACTGAAGAAGAATGCCATCTCCGAAAGAAACCTAAAGAACTATGACAATTCCATGTGGATAGTACCTTGGATGGGCTCTAAGAACAGGATATAAAGAAGAAAAAGGATCTCCTTGGCAAACAATCCTCCTGTGTCAGCACTGGCTCAGCAGCTGAGACAACAGACCACCAGAACATGAGCCGGGTGCAAGAGAGGAGAAAAGGACACATGGGACCTTCTGCACTATCATGAGAATCTATGAATCTAAAACAGCACTACAAATAATAATAAAGACAACTTGAAAATGAAAAACAAATTGACAAAAATATAAGATAAATGTCAACAGATGTTAATTTTGACCAATAAAAATACAGACACTGGTTTTACTTTTCTATGTTGTGTGTAAACATTCATACTTTCAAGGAAAACGCTCATGCACATACAATAAAATTAAGTAAATCTTCAAAAAACAAAACTCAGAATGTTACAAATCCAACCTCTCTTTGCCATCACACTATAAGAAGACAGATGGATTCAGCAGTTAGGAAGACTTGCTACTCTTGCAGAGAACCTGGGTTGGGTTCCTCCATGCCTCCAGTAGTGGCAGGGATCCAACACCCTCTTTTGGCTTCCATAAAAACTGCATGCACATGATACACACTAGCAGGTAATATCAACATACATAAAAATAAACATATGTATTTTTAAAAGACAGATATTTAGGTAGGTATGGTAGTGTACAACTTTAATCTCAGCCCTAAGGAGACACAGATAGTCAGATCGCTGTGAGTCGGGAGTCAGCCTGGTCTACACAGTGAGTTTTATAGCCAGGGCTCTGTCAAGAGACCATCTCAAAAAAGAATGAATAAATGAATGAATGGCTGAATGAATGAAAAATATTTTAAAAGCAGATTGGTCTATAGATTCAAAATGTGTATAGACATAATTATATGATAGCCTCCTCCATTCAACACAAATGCATTTTATTTATTTATTTATTCATTCATTCATTTATTTATTCCTTTACAGAAAAGTCTATGTTCTTATGGGCCTTGCAAGCCTGACTTGCTGAAAAGATACTTAAAGCCATGGCTGCTCAGAGGTCAGGAGAACCTAAGTGCACAGGGATGCATCTTTTTAAGACTGTAAGCAATGAATCCTTTCATACAATGAAAAAATAACCCTAGGGAATGACTCCCACAGCCATATTTCCTATACATTTTATATAGGTGGAAGCCTGACGTATATGGGGGGGAAAAGGCATTATACAGTTTATCATTTGACAGACAGGTGGTTAACAAAATGTTTGGAGTCAAACAGAAAATATAAGCCTTCTACTTTCTACAGTGTAATTTTAAATGATGCCCTATATAAGCAGGACAGTGGCTCGGAAGATGTTAGTCCTTGTGTAAAGTAGATATAGAACTCACCTCAGGTGGTTATTAAACATGAGACAAAAAGAAAAATCTTTTTGCAAAATTCTCAGCTCAGTACTGCAGAATGGCATCTCCCTCCTGCTTACTCTCTTACCATAATTCAGGAAGAATAAGTATAGTAACTTATGATTATACTGGACATATATCCTATGAGCATATATACTTTTTTTTTGTTTTTGTTTTTTTTTTTTTGTTTTTTTTTGAGACAGGGTTTCTCTGTGTGGCCCTGGCTGTCCTGGAACTCACTCTGTAGACCAGGCTGGCCTTGAACTCAGAAATCTGCCTGCCTCTGCCTCCCAAGTGCTGGGATTAAAGGCGTGTGCCACCACCACCCGGTGAGCATATATACTTTTAAAAGGGCCAAAAAATAGTGCACCACAATCAGGGTAAAAACTCTTAAATGTTTTAACTTAGTAGCAGATGGACAACAAATTACTGTCTATGGTAAATGTAACTCCAAAATACAGAAGAAACACTTTGGAACAGCTGGTCATCATGCTTTGGCTCAAATACACTAAGAAAAAAAGCACAGCGCTTCACAGGTTTGTGCAGTGAAATTACTCTGTGAACAACTCAGAAAACAAAAATCATTTGTAAAGTGTGAAGTATACAATCACTGTAAGCCACCAATTACATTCTATACAGCGTGTTCATACCATCAAAACAGCGTCCTCAGAAATACTACATCATCAGCCCCACCTCCAGCCTGCTCAAGCTGGCTGCAGGATTACAGTACTCAGGATGTGTCAACTGAACGGAAGTGGTACAGCACCAGAGAGAGAAGGTAGGCCCAACTTTCAGAGCTTTGTTGACTACCCCAGAAATCTAAAGGGACCCCAAAAGACCACATTCAGCTTCTTTCATGACTGCCTAAGAAATGGAGGGCAATGCTAACCTTGAAAAGATCATATGTAATTGACAGGAAAATCCTCCTAGTCTCCAACAGAAAACAACAAACTACATTCATCAATATGTCATCCACTTTGTCTAGTACACAAGTAAGAACTTACTGAACATGCACAAAGGCAGGGAAATGTGACTGATAACCAGGATTATACTCCATTTAAACAAGCAAAAGACTGCAAAGGAAACCAGACACACAAATGACAGTCATGTTGGAATTAAGACTTCAAAAAAATGAGGAAGGAGAAGAAAAGGAATAAAACACCAAAGAGACCCAGCAAGGTGAGAAATGTAAATCTAGGTATCAACATTAAATACTAAACACTACAACTAATACTAAAAATAGCAGGCTCAGTTGGAAGGGTACTGAACTAAAAAGATCTTAAAGACTAAGATTCTCAGAATGAATAAAAGATAAAATCTACCAAAATTTTGTTTAAGAGAAATACTAATTTTTTTAAAAATTTCATGTACATTGGTATTTTGCCTGCATGTATGTCTGTGTGAGGGTGTCAGAGCCTCTGAAACTGGTAATGTATACTCTGTAATACTCTATTTATATTTGCTTCTTGATTTTTACAGGGAATGAGAGTTAAGATATTGTCCTGAGTCTCATAAGAGATTTTCATCTTTTAAATTGTGTTGTGATTGAGAAATGACTGGAGGTGTGGGGCAGTACTGGAGAGACGGCTCAGTGGTTGAAAGCACTGAATGCTCTTCCAGATGACAGAAGTTCAATTCCCAGCACCCACATGGCAGTTGACAACTGTCTGCAACTCCCAAGATTTGACACCCACACACAGAGGCAGGCAAAACACCAGTACACATAAAATGAAAATAAAATTATTACAGAAAGAAATATGATGGGACCTTTTGAACTTGGACTAAATTCTTTTTGCATTATATTTTGTCAACAAACAGTAGAATGTAGTGATTTGAATGATAAATGTTCCCATAATATCTGGCATTTGAATAATTGGTCCCCAATTGTTGGTTTAACCCTTTTATTTTAGAGAATGGCTTGCTCAGGGTGTTTTATCAACATGAAAGGAAAGTAACTGATACAATATATGTTGTGGATAATCGAGTCAACTTGACAGGACCCAGAATCACTGAAGAGGCAAGCTCCTAGTTATATCTGTGGTGAATTTTCTAAATTAGCTTCAGTAAAGTGAGAAGATAGCCTTACAGCAGGAAGCAGCATTCCCTGAATGAGTTCCTGGAACATAAGAAGAAAGCCAAGTTAGTACTAGCAATTCATCTTTCTCTCCACTGCAGATGCAAGGTGACTGGCTGCCTCAAGTTCCTGCTGGAACTCCGAGTTAAAATAAACGCTTCCTGTTTTAAAGTCCCTTTTTGTTGAGTGTTGTGTTGCAGTGATGGGAAAAGTTAACCGCACAGGGTGAAGGTGGGTACAAAGGAATTTTCTAGGCAATAGAACTGTCCTACATCTTGAAGGATGGAGAGCAAAGGTGTATGAGTTATGACAGGAACAAGATTTGTTCATTCTATGTGCATTATATTTCCAGAAATATAAATAAAACATTAAAATACATTAAAAATTAACAATACTATGTCTTTGATTCCAGACCGTAAGAGTTGACTGTTAGTTGACAAAATAAAAAGACAATTTCTTGACTATCCTATTTATTCATTCCTTCTACAAGTATTGGTCTTTGACAGTTAGTAAAGAAATTTTCAGTGCTGCTAATAAGCAAATATTCATTCATGTTGTATTACAGAGAATAATCAGTTAGCTAGAAGAGAGAAAACCTGACTTCAACTCAGACTTTAAAAAGAAAAAAGTTATGCTTATAAGTGAGCACTGTCATGCAGGTTACCTTGATAACCCAAGTTCCATCTTGGAGCCTACATCCTTAAAGGAGAGAACCAACTCCTACACACTCTTACTTCCACACATTCAAGTTCACACCTACTATAAATAAATATAAACAAAAGACTGGTAGGGATGGGATTATTTTCTCCTCTAGAAAATCCCATGTTTTTAAATTTTGTAAAATAAAAAACTATTTTTATGATTTAAACAACATTCACTGAGAATATTGCAAAAAGAGTCTCATTGTTAACCTCACACATTTATAGCTATCACATGTCCTAAAGCAAGGAAACACTCATCAATTTCAAAATGAACAAACAAAAATGAAAGAAAGAAAGAGAAGACAGAAAGAAAAAGGAAGGAAGGAAGGAGGGAAGAAAGGAAGGAAACACCTAGGCAATATGCTGAGAACTGCTTTCACATATCTCATTTAATCATTACTAAATCCAATATCCCCTCAAAATTGTCAAGAACAGTTCTTGGGGGTGGGTACTATTACTAACCTCATATAAAAGATTGGGGGGAGAGTGATTTTCATACAGGTCATCACTTGGAACCTGCATATGAACCTAGGCAGCTCACTTCAGAGCCCAAGCTCCACTCCTGAAGCTTGGATTTCCTCTGCAGTTATGATGAGATTCCTGAAACTGCTTGGTCCTTCTTGCCCAAAAGCTGCTTGTCTACAGGCTGTATAGATCCCACACTGCAACATACTTCACTATGCCGGGTAAGTTTATTTTACAAACTACTTTTCTCTGCTGTAATCTTCTAAAAGAAACCAAATTACGATTTTTTGAATAGTAAATTCCATTCAATTTGCATTATTTTTCAATTTAATTACATTTTTTAGTGGTGTGAGTGTATGTATATGTATGTCTGCCTGTCTGTATGTTTATATGTGTTCAAGACAGACAACCTGAGGGAGTCAGTTTTTCTCTTCCTCTATGAGGGTCCCCAGGGATGAACTCAGGCCATCAGACTTAGCAGGAAGTATCTTTATACACCGAGAAATCTTGCTACCTTTCTTTATGTTATGTTAAACAAAAAATTAGATGATATTACATCAGAGTGAAAAGCATCAGATAAACATACAATATTGTTTCACTTACTAATTACCAGAGATTCCCAACTGTCTAAAAAATGAGGATGGACTAACCACTCCTTTAACAGCCAACTTGATTGAGTCTACTAATTCTTTAACAACTACTTTCTGTTCATCTTTCCTTTAGAACACATACTACCAGCATACAATTTCTGATTGGCATAATTAGGTTCACCTTGGAGGAACTTGTTATAAGTTCTCAGACAATACCCCAAAATTGCTGAATCAAAGTCTGTCTTGCTCTTGGGCATTTTGTGTGTGTGTCCCAGCTTTGATTTTAAACCAGCAGTGCAAAGTGATACTTGTCTGTGGGCTGGACCTGGATAGACGTGAAAAACTTTACCCTAGGAAGAAGATTCCAGGCAATATCAAGCTCTACCTTTCTGAAAACATTCTTTTAAAAGAGGCAGTATCTCAAAAGTCCCCTCACACACCAAAAAGGACCTATTTTTCTATCTTTCCAGTTGTGTGAGAAAAAACAAAAAGGATTTCTAGGGTGATATACAATAGTAAATTCTATATTAACTTTAAAATCAGAAAGAATCTGGATCACCTGACCAGGTTTGTTGGTTAGCTTTTATTGTCAAGCTAAATTAACCTACCAGGAAGAGAAATCCTCAATTAAGGAGTTGCCAGATGCTGGGCGGTGGTTGGTGCACGCCTTTAATCCCAGCGCTTGGGAGGCAGAAGCAGGCAGATTTCTGAGTTTGAGGCCAGCCTGGTCTACAGAGTGAGTTCCAGGACAGCCAGGGCTATACCCTGTCAGGAAAAACCAAAAAAAAAAAAAAAAAAAAAAAAAAAAAAAAGGGAGTTGCCAGATCAGATCTGGGTCTATGGTCTAATCTAAGTCTATAAGGGTGATGACTGGTGACTGATATGGAAGGAGCACGATCTTTGGACAGGAAGTACAAGGGGAGCTGAACAGAAGCCAGAAAGAGCACCAGTGACCAAGTGCTCCTTTACAGTTTCTGCGTCATTCTTGCTTCAGTTCTTGACCTAACTCCCCTACGGGACTGTGACCTGAAAGTGCAGGCTGAAATAAACCTCTCCTTCCTGCTAGACTGTTTTGGGTCAGGACTCAGCAAAGCAACAGAAAACAAACAGAATACCAAGGAGCACACAACACTTACAAAGCAACATCTCTCAGCATCACAGAAGAAAATTAATCTGAGTGTCTGTGTGGTTTCTAATCCCACTCAACTTTGTCTTTTTTGGTTTCCATCTACATGCAGCAATATTTGGGTTATTTTCAGTAGCAAAAATGACTCAAACTCCCTAAAACACAGTAGCACATCAGGTTTTGCTATAGTCAAATGGAGAAATGGTTTTAGTCTGGCTCCAGGTTTGCCCTACGCCTTGCTTCATCATTACTGCCCATTTTTTAGGACGACTCACATGTCCTAACTGTTTCCTTGCTGGTAGTGCAAAACTGTAATGTCAGCCTTCAGCAGGCTGAGACAGAAGACCCTAAGTCTCAGGTTTAAGACTATCTTAGCTTACAAACTGATAAAAACAAACAAAACAAACTCTTTCTTAAATAGTCACACACAATTATAAATAATCCACACCCATCAAGAATGTTTAAGGGGCTAGAGAGATGGCTCAGTGGTTAAGGGCACTGACTGCTCTTCAGAAGGTCCTGAGTTCAAATCCCAGCAACCACATGGTGGCTTACAACCATCTGTAATGAGATCTAATGCCCTCTTCTGGTGTGTCTGAAGACAGCTACAGTGTACTCATATAAATAAAAATAAATCTTAAAAAAAAAAGAATGTTTAAGAATTTTAAGAAATTTTTAAAGATTGTTTTTTATTGAAGTCTATTTGTGAGTGTATATGGGTACCACTAGAAGACAAAAAAGGATGCCAGGAAGCCAGAGTCCCTAGAGCTGGAGTCACAAATGCTTGTGAGCTGCCTAAAATTTGAGTTCTGGAATATGAACTTGGGTTCTTTGAAAGAGTATCAAGTGCTCTTAATTGTTGAGCTATCTCTCCAGCCTAGACTTACAGTAATTTTAAGATAATTAATGAAAAGAATTCCTGTTAAAATATAAATTGTACAACTGACCAATTGTTCAGACTGCATAATTGATGATTAAAAAGGCTTTATGCCAGGCTGAGTAAAATACAAGAAAGTTCTGCAACTTATTAACTGAAACTGTAAAGTTATTCAATGTGCTTGTTTGTTTGTTTGTTTTTCAAGACAGTGTTTCTCTGTGTAGCCCTGGCTGTCCTTGAACTCAGAAATCTGCCTGCATCTGCCTCCCAAGGGCTGGGATTAAAGGTGTGTGCCACCACTGCCCGGCACAAGGTATTAACCTTGACATTCGAAATGTCAAGAACTTTCTGTACTTATTGTGGGTATGCACACACAGACTTTAGACTTTTAGTTTCTTCTATGTGTATAAGGTTTGTCTGCATGTATGTTTATGCACCATGTGCATTCCCAGTGCTAAAAGAGGTAAGGTCAGCCGGGCGGTGGTGGCGCACGCCTTTAATCCCAGCACTTGGGAGGCAGAGGCAGGCGGATTTCTGAGTTCGAGGCCAGCCTGGTCTACAGAGTGAGTTACAGGAGAGCCAGGGCTACACAGAGAAACCCTGTCTCAAAAAACCAAAAAAAAAAAAAAAAAAAAAAAAAAAAAAGAGGTAAGGTCAGAAGAATGGGTTGGATCCCTGGAACAAGAGTCATGGATGGTTATGAGCCACCACACAGGTCCTGGGACTTGAGCCTGAAACCTCTGCAAAAACAGCATGTGCTCTTGCTCCGACCACTACATTATCTTTTAACATGAAGTAAAAGAAGTATATATTTGAGTTTTTCTTAAAATCAAAGTAAATTTACACTTTTCCAAAATAACAAAGAGAAACTACATCAATTCAAAAAAACAAAGTCCAAAACCAGAAAACTGACAAAAGATTTCAAGTTAGTCTGGAGGAAAGAAGCCATAAGTTTCCAAAGAAAGTAAGACAAAGGCAGAAATGAGGCAGCTTCAGGTTCCTGTGCTTATACAGGTGACACTCTTCAAGGTATTAAATCATGTCAACACTCCTTAAACTGCCCAAGGAGAAGACAGAAGGAACTTCCAAAGTCTCTTTGATTGGGTTAACACTAATAACACACACACACACACACACACACAACAAACAAACAAACAAACAAAACCCACATGATCAATAAGAAACAAAAATCCTAAAATATGGGACTTGAAAGATGGCTAAGAGCACAGGCTACTTTTCCAGGACCTGAGTTCAATTCCCAGCAACCACATAGTGGCTCACAACCATCTGTAATGGTATCTGGCGCGCTCTTCCGACATACAGGCATATATGCAGGAAGACCACTACATATATATATATAAAATGTTAAAAAAAAAATGAAATCTTTTTTTTAAAAATCCTAAAGAATTCAGGAATTACATTTTTACAATCACAAGTGATTCAATTTAATATGAATAGATCTCATAACCAAAGCAAAAAACATTTACTTACAAAAGAATCTTAATTACTACAGGTATAAGAAATGAGTATAAGGGCTGGAGAGATGAGATGGCTCAGCGGTTAAGAGCACCGTCTGCTCTGCCAGAGGTCCTGAGTTCAATTCCCAGCAACCACATGGTGGCTCAGAACCATCCATAATGGGATCTGATGCCCTCTTCTGGTGTGTCTGAAGACAGCGACAGTGTACTCACATACATAAAATAAATAAATCTTTAAAAAAAATAAAAAAAAGAAATGAGTATAATAAAACCTAACATTTATCAAAGGAGACTATGCCCTAATTTTAAAATACATCATTGCCTTTGGTTGCAAAGTAAAGCTCACATTCTACTTAAAACACTAGATAAACTTTAATTCAAATCAGAAAACTAAACAGATGCCGAAAAGTGCCCACAAGAAGAAAAAAATAACAATAATACAAAAGATTCTCTTGGAAAACCCAAGAGAATCAGCTGAAGTAGTAGTAAAATAAAAAGTTCATAAAATAGCCAGACTCTAATGACATCTGCATATTAATCCCTATATTAAAACAGCCAATTAAGTAATGAAATGGAACTTGTCCCTAATAGTACAATAAACCATAATAAACCAAGAAACAACAAAAATGTACTATACAAAGAAAAGTGGTCACTTGTCTTTAAGAATCTGTTTTGATTTGCTTTGGTTTTTTGACAGTGTATTTCACTGGTCTTGTGTTCATTAATCAGACAAGGTTAGCAGGCACTAAACCCTAAGTCTGGTTATCTCCATCTCCCCAACCCAGAGCGGATACCAGGGATCAAATTCAGGTCCTCATGCTTGTGCAGAAAACACATTACTGATGGACTAACCTCTGCAGATGGAAAAAGTTCTTGTATTTACCTAAAATATTAACCCTTATCCCTATCTGCCATGAAAATCATCTGAGGAATATAAACTGTAACCATGTCCTGGCTATGCCTCAGAGATTCTAACCTAATTGGTCAGCAATGCGACTCAGACTTTAAAACTCCTCGTGTAATTCTAATGTACGGCCACAGCTGAGAACTACCATGAACAAAAAAGCTAGGATGACTTTCAAGCACAGGTTCAGGCAAAGATCAGAATCTAGCCCAAAACACAACAACAGGCAGAAGACAGACCACTAAAGCTAAAGAAAGTACACTGTGACTACTACCAGTTGGGAAAAAACAACACTAGATTGATCTTTGGTCAAAATTAACTTATTTCTTTTTTTGAGTCTGTTTACTGTGAGAAGGGAATTCTTGGAGCATGGTGCTAGGGTTGGAGTACCCAGGGTTTTCATGCTTACTAAAATAAGTGCTGTGCCACAACCCTGAATCAAAGGTGAGATCAAGATTCAAGAAATAATTAAGAAACATCAGAGTACACTTTCCTTTCCTTTTTTGGGGGGTGAGTGCAACAACAGATCTTGCTTATATTGTCTATGCTGAGGTCGAACTCCAGAGCTCAAGCCATCCCCTTATCTTTGCCTCCTAAGTTGTTAAGATACAAGTGAGTGTCACCACATCCAGCACAAAAGAACATTTATAGTTCTGGAACAGGGAAAGTACTTTTGGATATACAATCTAAAAGCATAAAAGGAAAAAATGGATGTCTCCATGCAAACTAAAAACATAACCCTGACAAAACATGTGACAGCCATATTATAAATGTGTGGGACTAATTTGATAAATTAGAAAGAGGAAAAACTATTTACTGGAAGTCTTAAACTTGTAATAAATAAAAAACAATAAGCTATAGCTCAGTGGTAAAATACTTACCTAACATATGTAAATCCCTGGGTTGGATCCCTAGCACTATAGGCAGGCAGACAGGCAGACAATTTTAATTCATATTCCAAACTAACCAGTTTAAAAAGGATTTTTTTTGAGAATTGGGATTATGTTTAAAAAAATGTACATAATAACATAATACAACAGTTGTCAAACTTTTTGGTCCCAGGATTATTTAATAACCTTAAAAATTATGATGGGACCCCACTTGGGTTTTTGAGAGAGAGTCTCTTTTTGTAACCCTATCAGGACTAGAATGACTATGTAGATAGATCAGGCTGGTCTAAAGTTGTTACTGACCTCCTGCATCTGCTGTGTAAAAGTGCTAGTAAGTCTCTTCACAACTATAGTCACAAAAAAGTGTAGATGGATATTTGCCTGTGTGTATGTCTGTGTGTCATGTGTGCAGTGCCCATGGAGGCCAGGACAGAGTAGAGGATCTCCTGAAACTGGAGTTGTGGGTGATTGCAAGCTGCTACATAGGTACTGGGAAATGAACCCAGCAAATGACAGAGGTATCTCTCTAGCTCCTATTTACAGGAAAATTTAAAACACTAGCCCACATTTTATTCAACATGAAGTTCAGTGGCATTATACACTTACAGAAGATCTGGACAACTCTATTACAGTCTAAGTTGGATATAGTTCCTTGTTTGTAGTTCTTCATAGAACTGTAGTAATATCCGATTTGGTATAGGAGATGTGCTTTATGGACTGGATACTTAAGACTGTTTCATTGTTTCACTGTTGCTAGAGTTTTGTTTCAGACATATTGTATATATGTACATCTTTATGCAAGTGATTAGGTGGATAAGTCTTTGGAAGTGTTGTTTTTTTAAAAAATGTATATATATATGCATGTCTGTGTGTATATGCTACATGTGCGTGCATGTCTGCAGAGGCAAAAAGAGGGCATCAGATCCCCAGAGCTTGGATTAATGGGTTCATGTGAGGTACCTATTGTGGGTGATAGAAACTGAACTTCAGTTCTCTGGTAGAGCAGCAAGTGCTCTTATTGTTCAGCCATGGTAGGGAAATCTTGAATGGAAGAATATTTAAAATATTTAAATCTACATTCTCCCTCTACTAACTTTTCAAAAAGGGTAACTACACCTTGAGTGTTAGAAATTACTTTGCTTTTATTTCTTAAGTTCAAAAAAAAATCTTCTATCTATGGTAGCGTTAAGACTTTTCACCATATTCTCCTCAACCCTCCAGGAAATTGTATTCTAATAATTTCTCCCTTTCCCTTCTTCAGGTCTAATCAAATTCACAGTCCTACCTGGAATTTGTTGAACTGCATAGAACATGCATATCCAGTGGTTGCCATTCAGAAACCTTGGGTCACAAAGCCTCTACAAGGAGCTTAAACAGCAGTCGCCTGTACTTCCTTTCTCTGTACCCTTCTCTCTTCAGTCTCCATCTATTTGTTATTTAGCTACTTCACATCTATCTTGAGATTATCGGTTCCTCTTCTTCAAGTTCAGATCCTGTTATACACAGCTGTTGCAAGGCTGGTAGCTGTAAACGCCACCCCAGACTTTTCTCTAGAACTCAAAATTGAGACCATATAGAAAGGCCCTGGAACTACCTAGAGTCCCAGAGTACGAGGCAATATAACTTCAGTGTGCAAGCCAGTGGAGAGGGTCTACCTCTCTGACAAGCTCCCAGACATGCTTGTATTGCTGCTCCGAGGACCCCACTTTGAGAACCATTGTTCCGATGTTTTCACTAAGACACGAGGTTCTACAAATCCCCCTCTCCGCTGTCAACAGTGGCAAGAAGCTCACCATCTCAAGGCATAGCATCTTATGACTAACATGGAGATGGCGACAGTAAACACATTCCCAAGTAACATAAAGAAAAGAGCAGACAGGAGGATGGGCTCCATCAGCTGAGTGAAGAAGCATCCTTTCCCAGCTCTCCTGATGCATTAAAAAGCTGGTTCTCAGGAGAAACTGCCCTTCCACTGTGTGGTGCTATTTCTACATACTTCCCTCAGAAGTTAAGATCTGGCAATCAGCAGCTTATACCTGTAATCTGAGCACTAAGGAGGTTACAGCAGTAGGACTAGAACAACCTAGGCTTCATGGGAACTCAAAGCAAATCCCCACCACCAACACCACCACACCTTCACCCAGGGGAAAAAAATTCTTAAAGAGAGAAGGAGGTAGAGATTTATCTGAAAGGGACTTTAAAAAAAAAAAAAAGCCACCTGTTTCTTTCATGGACATGTGAAACTTTCAAGAGAAGGGATAAAAAGGAGCCACTTAGTCCTATGTTGCCATGTTACTTGAAAGTAAATGCCCGTCATCATTCAAGAAATTCAAGCACTTCAGCTCACTTACCTTGGTCATGCCTCCTGCCTGTGCTGTATTCAGTCCAGCATGGCCAGCCATTTGTGGGGAAACCTGTGTCAAGGTCTCGGCCAGCACACTGCTTGTGGCCCCCTGCATGGCTGGAGCAGGGTAGGGCATTCCAGCTCCCCTTCCTCTTCCAGCAGCCCCAAGAGATCCATTCATGACTTGAGCTTGCCCTTGTTGAGCCTGATTCATTAAGCTATGGCCAGAGTTACTATTGAGAAGGCCTGGGTGGGTCTGGTTGAAGTTAGCATTCATGCAGATCCCAGGTCCAGTCTGTGATGTGGCAGGACTACTGGTCACCAGCCCCACTTGCTTTTGTGCTTGTGGATTCAGTGCTTGGGAGGCAGGGGGAGTGGGCCCAGAGGTGCTGGCTGCCTGTTTGGGCAGGTTGGGTGTTGATGAGTCTCCTTGGTTCAGAGGGCTCTTGCCCATGGCACCTAAACTGGCCATGTTTGTACTGTTTGGCTGCCCCTGAGCCTGGCCACCAAGGCCCTGTTGCACAGGGCTGCTGGCACTCACATTGCCTATCCCTGGGTTGATGCTAGAGCCGCTGCCTCCTCTAAGAAGCTCTGACAGTTGTTTATGTTTGGACGCAGCATCTGGAACAAGGTTCCCACTGTTTAAAAGGCTTAATTCTCCATTGGGGATCAGCTCATCAGGAAGATCATTTTCCAAGTCAAACAATGATCCAAAATCTAGAAATTAAGCAGAAATGGAAATGAGACTCTAAGAAAATCGTAACAGCTCTCCAACTGTCATGTTATTATAATCTTAACCTAATAGAACATTTCACACAGACTACTAGCATGTCTTAAGAAGAGTATTAAACCAATAATGAAACACTATTTGGGAAGATAAAACAAGAAAAATTTTTTTTTCAAATTCAGAAAAATGAAACATTAAACAATAATGAGAAAAGGGCCAATTCTTTTTTTAAAAATACCATATCCTAAACAGTAATTAAATAATATGGAATGAGGAAAAACAAAAATACACAAATTAAAGTATAATAATGAGTTTTTAAAAATTCACTAAACTATTAAGATGCTTTGAAGAATACAAGTACTAAAAAAAAAGAAGAATGCAAGTATGAAGCCAGGTAGTACACACATGTAATCCCAGCATGTGGCAGTGAAAACGGGAGAATCAGATCAAAGCCAATCTTGGTAATGATACAGATAGAGTTCAAAGTCATCTTGAGCTACATGAGGTCAAAAAATAAAAACCAGACATGCAAAAAAGTAATTAGACATATAGTTCTATGAATAGCAAATTAGAGGAAATTAAACTCAACCTACATAATTGCATATCTGAAAGTCAAACTGTTTTTTTAAATATACTAGAAAATGACATTAATGGTTTTCAAAGGGTTGAAGACACATGTATAAAAATACAGAGACTAAAAAGTAGTTAAGACATAGTTAAACCTTAAAGATCTTTGCACTATATGAGACAAATGATCACACGGGAAACTGAAGAGCGCAGTGACTCCCTGTGTAAATGGGCAAGGCATGAAAGCAGTCAACCATCCCAAAGGAGGATGATCCAGCAAGCACATCAGTCTTCTTGGTCAACAAACAAATTAGAATACAAGCAATCCCTCTGTCAGGCTCCTTCCAGAGTAAGCCTCTCTACAGCACAGTCTTATGTGCATCACCTCTACTCCTTCACTCCCCAACCTCCAGTGTGCTCCTCAGCTAGCCGCTTGTCTAGGCAAATGAATGAAGTGTGCAAACTACATCCACCACAATGTTATCTGTAACAGGAAGGAAAAAAGAAATGGGAATAGAAATAACTAAAGGCAATTCAACCTAATGAATACAGATGATGTACCAGAACCCCAACTCTACTCTAAGTCTCCATACTAGCTGTACAGCTTGGGTGCCTGACTTAGC
Source organism: Mastomys coucha (assembly GCF_008632895.1). NCBI lineage: Eukaryota > Metazoa > Chordata > Mammalia > Rodentia > Muridae > Mastomys > Mastomys coucha. Next base: position 579,754 of record NW_022196894.1, read on the forward strand.
CTTTCTGTATCTCACTCTCCTCATCTAGAAGACAGAGCAATAATGACTCCTATATAAGTAGGGGTGCTATGGGTACTAGATGAATTACTGAGATCTGTCAGTAATATAAATATTGCAAGAATTAGCTTTTACAGTCTGGCCATGGTAGCTCATACCTTTCATCCCAGCACTAAAAAAGCAGAGGCAGGTGAATCTCTGAGTTTGAGGCCAGCCTGGTCTACAGAGAGAGTTCCAGGACAGCCAGGGATATACAGAGAAACCCTATCTTAAAACAAACCAAGAAATAGCTATTGCTATTACAGAGCTTTAATAAAGAGCCTTACATTACAAAAATGTTTAAGTAATTATGATGACTTCAGAAATATAAGAATGTATAAATATGTTACTGAAAAGCAAGAAAATGGGAAAGTGTAAACAAGTGGCACTAAAGTAAGATTAGACAATGGCTAATGGTAAATACTGGTAACACAGTGAGGCAGTGAGTACAATGGAGTTATCATTCTTTAAGCTTAACATCCATCTGCCATGCCTTTAGAAATTTAAGAACCTTTCTTCTAGGGTAGCAGATCATACATTCTAGCTGCCCAATCCTCTTCTACTACCACCACCTTTTACTGTAGACAAGCCCATGGGGTTCTGAGGTGGGTGCCCGGGAGCTTGCTTTGAGGAAGGGAGGCATCTCCCCTGGCCATAAGAGGAAAAAGAGGCACATAAGTCAAGCACCAAGACCAAATTCTGGTGCAGGAAACACAAACCCACCTAAGCTAAACATCTTAGCCAAGATCATCTGTTAAAAAAGTTTTTCTTCCCTATTAGCAAGGGTTGCTCAAAAAGAAGTCTCCCTTTCACCACTAGATTTCTCCATGGGCCTACAGAAATCATCTTGCAACCAGAAGAAAAGTCAACACCATCCATCCACACTGTATATGGGAACAGAAGAAAAAAGGCAGCATCTAAGTTAGTAGAAACTTAATTGATAAGCTTGAAGAGATGGCACAGTGGTTAAGACCATGTCCAGAAGATCCCAAGTTTAAGTACCAGAATCAAAATCAAACAGCTCACAAGAGCCTAACTGCAGCTCCGAGGGGATCTAATGCTTTCAGCTTTCACAGAACCACCCACACCCACACACACACACCCACACACACGCGCACACACACACACACACACACACACACAAAACTAAATAAAATAAGTTTTGGTTTAGTTTGGTTTTTCAAAACAGGGTTTCAAGATGTGGCTGTCCTTGAACCCAGAGACCTACCTGCCTCTGCCTCTGCCTCTCAAGTGCCAGGATTAAAGGCATGTGCCACTACTAGCCAAAATAAGTATTTTTAACAACTGAATTGGTAAAGTCTGGACTGTTGAATTATCTATCTCTGGAACTTTCTACCTTCAAATATCTTGTTTTATGAGAAAATACACTTTGTAGAGTTAAAACCATTTACCTGGACTTTTAATTCAGCTGTTTTAGCCAGCACCTTTGGATACACACTATTTTTTAGTCATTAACACAAGATAGAGATGCCATGTAAATCAGTAATCAGTATCTTCTCTTGGCTGGAAACCATACTCCAGCTCCACACAGATACTCAACCACAACCATGCAGACTTTCTTCAGGCTTTCCCTACAGAAGTGCCAAGTCCCTTTTTAACCCCTAACATTCTCTGAACCTACTAGCCTGGCAGGCCAGTTCTAGCACACAGCTGTATATTCCTACCTGATTATACTAAATGAGGTTTTAAGATAGTACTGTATTTTTGGCTTTAAATTTTTGTTGTGTATGTGTGTATGTTGCATATATATTTGTGCATGTTTGTGAAGGCCAGAGGTCCTCTTCTGAAACAGAGAGGGAAGGGGAGGAGTGAAGGAAGAGAAAAAGACCATGAGAAGCATTAGTTTATCAAATTTAACAATGAACAAACTACTGCCAGATACTAAGAGAAAAGAAAATTGCTCATTTCACAGAATCAACCACTAGGATTGGCCAAGCACAAAGGCCTGTGACTTTAGTCTTAGCCATTTAGAAGGAAGAAACCAGAAGATAACCAACACAGTGAGGCTGTCCTTAAAAAGACCCAAATGTAGAAATACAGAAATATAATCCAAGTTATTGGGGGTCAGGGGGGAGCTGAGACAAAATCGAAAGCTCAAGGCTTTGGCAATTTACCAAAAATTTAAAAATAGTAAAATAAAATGGAGGAAAGCTACAGCTGAGCAGTAGAACACTTGTCTAGCATATTCAAGGTCCTGGATTAAATTCTCAGAACCTCAAACAATCAACCAAAAGCAGGTAAGTGGTTGAGTCAATGTGTGTGGCCAATAATATCTGACTGCAGTTACAAATCTACACCAGCCACCAAATCACACATAAACATACCTTCTTTGGGTTTTCTAAAATACCCTCTTTTCTTACCTAGCACAGCATACATGATATACAATCCCAGCACTTTGAAAGGTGAAGAGACGGAAATCAAGAGTTCAAACCAGTCAATGAGACAATATATGAGACAATATCTCAAAAC
>NW_022196894.1:582289-663228 GCF_008632895.1 Mastomys coucha
TCAAATAATCAATATAAATAGGGGCTTGGGAGATAGAGATAGTTCAGTCAGTGAAATGCCTGCTGAATAAGCACAGAAGACCAGAGTTCAAACCCTAGCATTCAAGAAAAAACAAAACAAAACAAAAAAACCCTGGAAGGTACAGTGTTATTCATCCTTGCACTGGGAAGCACAAGCAGATCTGAGACTCACTGGCCGGCCGGCCTCATTAAGCCTCAAGTAAGCTCCTGCTTCAGAAGAGGACCTCTAGCCTCCACAAACATGTACAAATATATATGCAACATACACAAACATAACAAAAATTTAAAGCCAAAACCACAGTGCTATCTTAAAACCTTTTGTTTTCTTTTGCATTACATTTGGAGGCCCAAATTTTCTGAACTGACAGAACTGGCATTTGTATCAAGGCATGATGACAAGCCATCTTATCATACCCTCTGCTGGCCAGAAGAATGGGCTCTTCTGCTCTACAGACATAGCAAATGAGTTGTTACAGTAATACTACCAACTTCACTTCCTAACTCAGGCGGGTACAATCTCAGTGAAAGCACTGAGAAGTTCTATGTCTAGGTCACCACTGTCAACTTAGTGCCTCAGGATAAAATGTTAGTATAGGCACTCAATAAACATCATGTGTGCATCAATTATACAAAGCCAATTTTAGCAAGTTCTTATCTAGAAAAACTTATAAAGCAGTAATCTTAACATTACTACATTTTAAAACAAAAGTAATAAATTCTCTTGGAATGTTACATTGTTTGACTCATCTTTCCCTTTCCACTTATGTTCCAGGGGGTTCTGCTGTCCTAGAATCCTTCACTCTATGGCTAGACCTCAGCATCCATGAGCCTGGATCCTGAGAATGACACAAAGGCTAGCCACAGAGAAGAAATGGTAGTAAGAGAAATAGATGCTGGTTTTTTTTTTCCACTTTAATTATGTGGATGTGAAGGGAAGAGGTATGTACACACAAGTGCACATGCCTAAAGATGCCAAAAAAGGGGCACTGAATCCCCTAGAACTGAGTTGCATGTCACTCCTTGTAAGCCAACCAACCAGTGTGAATGCTGGGAACTAAACTGTGGTCCTCTACAAAAGCACCAAAGGTTCCTAACTGTTGAACCCCCTCTCCAGGCCAAGACTGTTTTGTTACACTCGAATCTCCCCTAATCCCAGGACTGAAGCCCTTTCTAAAGAGTATTTTGTCTCCCACCATTCTTTAATTTTTTCTAGTATCTGTGAAAAATATCTGCTTTCTTTCACTTTTCAGATTCCTCTAGGTTTTCTTTTGACATTCACTTGTACTATAACTGACTACTCAAGTGTTCTTCTCAAATCTTTAAAAAGCTGAACACTTCTAGTCTACTACCCTGGAAAACTAAAAAGAAAATTTTAATTCCCAAATCACTCCTGGGTACAATATGAGGAAATGTATGTCTATTAGCTCAATTAAGCCAGTTCAACACACACACACATACACACACAGAGATATACATACACATGGCTTGTTTTGGGGGATTCTGTTTGTTTGAGACCGTGTCTTATTGTGTGATCCTGGCTGGCCTGCCTATGGAGACTAAGCTGGAGTCCAGTTGGCTCAAGTGAAAACATTTTATTGAAAATCTGAAATACGACAGACTAGAAAGTACACGTTTAAAGACAGCTGGGCAGACACTTTCATGGGGACCATCCTGTACTTTCTCAATGTATTTATCAAAATATTACTCTTTATACACAAACAAGAGGGCTGTTTGATATAGTGAGAAGAGCACAGTGGGTCTGGGTTCAAATGACAACAATGATCATTGCTGTCTTCCTGACTGGATCATGCTTTCCTCGGCAAGATGAGAGTATACAGGCAAACTGTCCACAGGATATGGATGAGGGAACTCAATAATAAACTGGGTACATCAAGCCTAGCATGTAGTAAGAGCTCAATAAACATCAGTTATTTTTGAGTTCAACTTAAGACCATACTGTCAAGGTCCCAGCACTCAAACCTGTCCAGACAGAGCAAGGCCAAGGACTGCTACATTCTCAGCCTGAGTAACTTGTGGCCATTCTGGAAGAAATGAGGCTTACTTAGCCTTGGACATCTTTAGTAATTATACAAATATATAACGAAATAGTTCTCCAATGATGGGGTTATGGGGGAGGCAACTATGCCAGTAGACACTAAACTTTTTTTCCTCAGTGACTGTTAAGAAATAATTAAAGTGGGCTAGAGAGATGGCTCAGCGATAAGAGCACCAACTGCTCTTCCAAAGGTCCTAAGTTCAAATCCCAGCAACCACATAGTGGCTCACAACCATCTGTAATGAGATCTGATGCCCCCTTCTGGTATGTATGTCTGAAGACAGCTACAATGTACTTACATATAATAATAAACAAATCTTCAGGCAGGAGTGAGCAGGGCTGGAGTGAGCAGAGGTCCTGAGTTCAACTCCCAGGATACCCATGATGGTTCACAACCATCTGTACAGCTACAGTGTATTCATATACATAAAATAGATAAATAAATCTTTAAAAAAAACCCAAAGAAATAATTAAAGCAAATCTCTCTAAAATCTTCTGTAATTCAGGCTTTTATGCAGACATGCTACCATATAATTACTACAGAATACTAATGTTTTAATTCATTCTGGCTTGTTTGGTTGTGGCCAACAGGTTGTTCTTGGGGTTTTTTGTTTATTTGTTTACTTTATTGGTTGGGTGTTTGTTTCTTTTCTTTTTTTTTTTTCTTTTCTCTCTCTTTTTTTTTTTTTTCGTTTTTCCAGACAGGGTTTCTCTATGTAGCTCTGGCTGTCCTGGAACTCACTCTGTAGACCAGGCTGGCCTCGAACTCAGAAATCCACCTGCCTCTGCCTCCCAAGTGCTGGGATTAAAGGTGTGTGCCACCACTGCCATAGTGATCTGTGTAAAGTTTCATCTCATCTCTCCTCAGAATCACAAGTCTGTGTAGACAGCAGCGTCCTTCTCTAGCCCTCCCTAAAGTGGAGAATAAGGCGCCTGCCCTGGACAGTCCCTCTTTGCAGAAATGACTTGCCAGGTTTATGTCAGTGTTTGATAAGTCATGTTACAGAATACTCCATCCAGACAAGCCACCTCAAAAGTACTTAAAGTATTTATATCACACACACTAATTACACTACTGCAAGCAAACAGAAAAAAAAAAAACCCAGCAAAGTATTCACTGAAATCACTGGGAAAAAACAAAAAAACAAAAAACAAAAAACACAGAACCTTACAAAGTATAGTGTAAATCACAAAGGAAATAGCTAATTTTAAAAATGTGCTTTTACGGGGTTGGCAAAAAATGGCTCATTAGGAAAAAGCATTTCCTGCCAAGCCTGACAAACTAAACATGCTCCCCAAAGCCTACATGGTGTATACACATACACACTCTAAATAGGTACATAATGTAAAAAAAAAAAACAAAAACAAACTTTTTTTTTTTTTTTTTTTTTGGTATTTTTGAGACAGGGTTTCTCTGTGTAGCCTTGGCTGTCCTGGAACTCACTCTGTAGACCAGGCTGGCCTCGAACTCAGAAATCCGCCTGCCTCTGCCTCCCAAGTGCTGGGATTAAAGGCGTGCGCCACCACCGCCCGGCAAAAACAAACTTTTGAATCCACTTTAAAGTCAGGTATAGTGATTAATACCTAAAATCCCAGCTGGGAGGCTTGCCAATATGGCTAGGGCCAGTCAGTGTTACACAGAAAGCCCCAACATAGCAACATTAAAGAGTAAGACTCTGTCTCAAAATAAATATAAAGAAAAGAAAAAAAGAAAAAGATATTTGATACAATTCTTAAAAGTTATTTGACATGGAAAAGATAAAATCTATTTTATATGATTATTATCAAATGTGAGCATTTTGTTTCTCTCAGATGCATGTCAGGACTACTACAATAAGAGAAAAGCTCATTTCATTGAACATTGTTTAACTTCCCACTTAAAGAATCCAAGACAGGGCTGGAGAGCTGGCTCAGCGGGTAAAAGCACTGACTGCAATTGTAGAGGTCCTGAGTTCAATTCCCAGCAACAATAAGGTAGCTCACAACCATCTGGAATGGATCTGACACCCTATTCTGGTGTGTCTGAAGACAACAGCTACTGTGTACTCATTATACATGAAAAATAAGTAAGTAAATCTTAAAAAAAAAAAAAAACAAGCACAGTATGGTAATGCACAATGCAGGTCTTTAAGGAGACAGAGGCAAGAGAATCTTCAATTCAAGGCCTGCCTGGGATACTTAACAAGACCTTATCATAAAACAAATCAAAACCTAACCAAAGACTGATTTATCTGAATGTTTTTTGTCATGCCTTAAACCATCAGGTCCTAGAAACTATTATCCTCCTATATTAGTTCTGTAGACTTATGCCATTCAGACTACTAAAACAGCTTAAGTTTGTCTTAATGTAATGTGTTCACCTTAGCCCTGAAGAATAGAGACAAACCTTTATAAATACAAGGATGATACAGGAGGCAGCTGTCACAGCAGCAGGCCACCAGAACTACAATACATGACCTAGAAGGCCCTACTAGTTATCCTGATTATCCAGAACTAAGATAGGAAGAAGGGGTTGTTTTCTGCTGCATGGCTGAAAGGAACTCAAACCCCAGGGAACTACTAGAACCAGGTGCCTGCTCCAGCTACCACTCAACCAATTGCTGGGGAGAGAATTTTCTTGTACCCCTGAAGAAATGAACGCTAAGGCTAACTAGCTAACTCAGGTCCTGGCTAACTCAGACTCTGCAGCCACTTCAGCAAGCAGACAGTAGGCCAATAGCCGTGAGTTACAAAACAAGCAGGTAGCAACATCAAATCAGGAGAAAAGGACAAAGAACATATCCTGGATTTTAAACAAATTTAGATATCACAATACAGAAGTATACATGGGCTACTGAGAGTCCAAAACAGGAAAACAATCCATTAAGTATAAAATACTCTATTAAACACAGGGATGTCTCTGTGGTATAGAAAGCTTTGCCTAGTATATGAAAGGCCTTGGGTTCAATTCCCAACACAGCAATAACAGCAATAATAAATGAGTAAATAAGTACATAAGGAACTATTATTAGGTGTGTCTTGGATTGGAATCCCAGCTCACGGGAGGCTGCAAATTCCAGATCAGTCTGTCTCAAAAAATCCCCTCCCCCATAAAAATTAAGAGGCACATAGGGACAGAGAATTGCCAGCTGAATCAAATGAGCATTGAGCCTGTTATTAGCTGATGTCTACAATTCCTTAGCATTGAAGGCTGAAGCAGGAAGATCATCAAAAATTCAAGGACAGCCTAAATTGTATAATAAATACTAGATAATAAAACCATGTCTAAAAACCTAAAAGAAAAAAACATTAATTACTAAACTGTGACAACAAATATAAATAGACCACTTAGAGATGTTTGCACATATGTGTTGTTTTTTAAAGCTTTAAGACTTCATTAACATACATGCTTTTAGAGGAAAATCTGATTAAATCAAAATTATAGAAATAGCAAACTAGCTCAGGCGGTAAAGGTGCTTGCCACACAAATCTGTCAACCTGAACTGAACTCTCCCAATGCACATGAGCGGAAAACAGAGGACATATTCCAAAGTTGGCCTCTGACTTCCACATGTGCCATCACACACACACACACACACACACACACACACACACACACACACACCAATAATTTTAATTACAAATGCAGGTCAGTGAGATAGTCGAGCAGTTAAAGGCACTTGCTGCCGTGCCTGACAACCTAAGTTTAATGCCTGGGACCCCACATGGTAGAAGAGAACTGACTTTTACAAGCTTTCTGACTGCCACTGGAAAAATGGCAATGTGCACACCCATCTAACATACGCATGCACAAACAACAAATGTAATTTTTAAAAATTAGTTTTAAGCCAGACATGGTGGCACATGCCTTTAATCCCAACGCTCAGAAGGCAGAGGCAGGCAGATCTCTGAGTTCAAGGCCAGCCTTTTTTTACCAGAGTTCCAAGACAGACAGGGCTACAGAGAGAAACCCTGTCAACAACAGAGAGGGGGTAGGGGGAGAAGAAGGAGGAAGAGGAGGAGGAGAAGGAGGAAGAAGAGGAGGAGGAGGAAGAGGAGGAAGAGAAGAAGAAGAAGAAGAAGAAGAAGAAGAAGAAGAAGAAGAGGAGGAGGAGGAGGAGGAGGAGGAGGAGGAGGAGGAGGAGGGGGAAGAAACAAACAACAACCTGCCACTAAGGCCAAGAACCTTAGCTCAATACTTAGGATACAGATAGTAAGAGAACCCAGTCCCAAGAATTACCCTCACACCTTCATAGATGGCCCTGCTGTGTTTACTTACAAATAAGTAAACAAATGTAATTTTTTAATTTAAAAATAAACCAAGAAAACATTACAAATGCACATGGCTTTTAACTAACAATCACATCTAGGATCTGCCTGTTCTACAGGTTTATTTGCACATTTAACTTCACAGGGCTATACATTAAAGCACTATTTGTGAAAGAAAAAAAAATTAGAAATACCTAAATATCCATCAGTGGGAGCTAAAACAGTAAAACACCAGACTAGAAGATGATATGACAGCTCTTCACATACTAACTAACACACGTACAAAGCATACTACCTTGGTCAGGAATGAAAAGGTGAGGAGAGGAGGAGTCAGGCACACCTGTCACCTGAGAGATAAGAGGTGAAGAACGGAGGACTTCCCTCCTGACTTCAGAGCCTTGTTAACTACTAGTGTTAAGTAGTTATGGGAACTGGTATTTTTATGGTGGTCTCCTCACTGTAGGCTGCTCAGGCCCAGTGATCAGCTTCAGCACCCATGATAACAAATACAACGGCTTCAGGTGCTCCAAGTTCCAGCTGGACTTTGCTATTAAGAGGATAAAATGTGAAATAGATTCAATATTAGCTTTAAATATTGTTTTTACATGGCCTTAAAATGGTGGAAAGGGGGGAATATTACTTTAAGGATGGATGAATTATTTTTCTAAATAAATATGACAATATACAATGTAACATTTTGTATCTAAAATACAGAACTATAAATATTGCTCACATCCAGAAATCTGACATCATTTAAAACAAAAAAATCAGACATTGGTTCTTTCCAGTAATGCATCAGTGAGAAACCACTCATCTAGACTGTACAAGATGGAGAGTGTAACAAAGTGACAACCAAAGCTACTGGCAAAACACGGTCCCACCTTCTCTGTCCCACATTTAATAGATTCTCCTAACTACAAATAAAAATATGTGTATATGTGAATTTCCTATTAGCTTTTTACTTTTGTGTGTGAATGTATGTGTGTATATGCATGTAGGCACATGTGTGGAGGTACGTATGTATGAAGACAACTTACAGAAGTTGCTTCTCTCCTCTGTAGGTCTAAGGGATTAAACTCAACCTGGCAGCAGGAACCTCCACTGAGCAGTCTCACTAGCCCATGTGGAGTAAAGAAAGGTGAGTGTTTTGAAATACAGAAGTAATAGAGTTTCTGGTATACACAAGGCCCTGGTCTTAAACCACTGGAATGCAATCAATGAACCAATCAACCAACTAACAAATAAGATGATTTTATTTGGAGTTATGTTTTTCAAGGGCTCCTCTTCCCCCCCATCCTTCTCCTCCCCTCCTCGTTTCTCTCTTCCTCCTCCTCCTCCTCCTCCTCCTCCTCCTCTTTTTAAAATGCTCTCTGCTACTATTTGCAGTGCTGTAGACCAATCTCAGGACCCTGCACGTGCTTGGTCAGTGCTCTATTACTTTAGTACATTTCAAACCCTGGTTTTGGTTTAAGAAGCATTTAGAAAAATAAAATGAAAGAGAAAAGGCCTCAGAGATCCCTAGTTCAACGTCTTGAAAACATTTCTAGAGACTGCTTAACCCGTGCACACACGATCATACATCTTTTATCCCTGAGAAGTCTTAATTTCCATCTTTGTTCTCCATCCTGACCTTTACACTCCTGCAGAATTCTGCATTATCTACCCCTTCTGCAGTAACCAGTCCTTTCCAGATCACCTAAAACAGGGAACTCAACTATACTGCAGAGAAGGCCCCTTTTCCTACCTGACTTCTGGGCTAGGTTCAGTGTTTCATAATCTCAAAATTAATTAATTGAAAGACCTGAGATTAACATAAGTATTTTTAAAATAACCAAGTAAGAAATTGATTTTTACTGCTTAGTGCAGGCTACTAAACTACAGCTAACCTCTCACCTAATAAAGTAGGTAACAAAAGCCAAAGGTTTTAAAGCCTTTTCTAGACCAAAAATGATATATAGAATGTGAGTATGATCAGGCTCGTGGCATGCATTTTAATACCAGTAACAAACCTTCTATCTGAAATATGAATTTTAAAACTTCAGTTCTTCCTATTTACCATGCAAACACTAAAAAATATCGTTAGGTCATAGCACTAAAACTTCACTGTTAAAATAAGAACAGATTGAGGGGGTTCAAGAGATGGTTCAGCAGTACTGAAGCTCTTGCAGAGGATCCAAGTTCAGTTCCTAGCACCAACAGTCAGGCAGCTCACAACCTCTTTTAATTCAAGCTCCAAGGGACATTCTGACTCCTCAGGCAAACACACACACACACACACACACACACACACACACACAAGTAAACTAAACCTTTAAAGGGAAAGGGAACTAAAGAGATGGCTCAGGCAATGAAGAGGATATTCTGTTCTTGCAGAGGACCCAAGTGAGGTTCCCTGAACCTGAGTTAGGTAACAAACAGTGGCCTCTAACTGTAGCTCCAGGGAGATCCATAATCTCTGGTTTCTGTAGGCACTGGCACTCACATGCACATACTCCCTACAAACAACTATTTTTTTTTTAAAGATAAAATAAATCTTAAAAAAAAAAAGGGGGCCTATTCTTGCAAGATTAATACTTCTAATTTCTCTAAGATCCATCAGTAAAGTATGTTTATAATAGGTCAGCATGTAAAAGGGTAGTTAGTGTATAAAGAAGCCACATGTAACGTGCTTAGGGGTGTACATAACAGCTCTAAATGAGAGAGAAAAAGCCTTTAATCCTAGCACTTGATAAGCAAAACCTGACAAATCTGAGTTCTTGGCCAGCCTGGTCTACAGAGTGAGTTCCAGGACAGCACAGGAAAATTATGTCAAAAAAACAAAACAAAAACAAAAACAAAAAACCCCAAAAAAACAAAGAAAAAGAAAGTTTTAAAATGAGTTTTCTTTTTAACATATGCATGGCTTATGTTAGTTTTCTAGGGTTATTCGCTGAGGAAAATGGTTGTCATACGATGATGTGGGCCCTGGTGATCTAGAGGGACAAGACAGGCATGCATACATACATACATACATACATACAAACAAATAAAACAGGCCTTTTGGGGGAGGTAGAGAGATGACAAAGGCACTGTTGGGAATTGGCAAACTGGACAGCCACACTACTCAATTCAGTTCCACCACGCAAGAACTGCAGCTTTTGCACCAAGGTTATCATCATGACCTGGCCAAGCGTCTCTATCCTTCACAAAGAAACACAATAAGCGCCAAAAATATTTGTTGGATAAAAGAATGAAATGGTGGAGCTGAAACCAACTCCAAGAGCATGTGTGTCCACAGTCTCAGAAGCCATTGAAGGTTCCTAAATTAGGGTGGCCCAGTAAACAAGGCAAGAACAAAACTGATTTTTTGCAAATTATTACTAAAGTGTTCAAGAGATTACACCTCCAGACTTTCACACTTGGCATTTGTGCTGTTCCTCATGCTCAGAAAAGAACCGATTGCCATATCTTCATCCTCTGGTCTCTCAGCCCACAAGACCCTTTGGTCTCATCTACATGGTCCCTGAAGAGGTTTGTGAAAAGGTCATACTCTACAAACAACACCTGACCATCAGTGTAGAAGACCCTACAGTTTATACATATCTTTGGCTTTATTTTCAGTATTAGCTGTTAACTAGGCTACAAGTCTTAATTTGTAATGACACCCATAAATTAAAAGAAAAATTCTTGGTTCATTGTGGGACAATTTTTGCTAGTAAAAAGCCATAATACATCTCCATGGCTCAAATATAGAAGAGAATGGAAAAATAACAACTCCCAATGAAAGAACTTCCCATCACAGAGTCTGCAGGAAGAGGAAACGCCACACAATTACTACGCAGCTAGATGTGCTCCCTCAAGATCCATGGGTGAAACAAAGAAGGATGAATTCGGTCTCATCAGCACTCCCCTCAAAAGTCCACCTGACAAGTTGCACAAGGAGCCCAAGGCCACTCTCTCTCTCCCAATGCTGCTTTTCTACAAAGACAAATTTTACAATTTCTCTGCACTCAGATTTTCTCTTACTCTGTAAGTCCTAACCCATATCAAACCTTTGCTCTGAAACTGTAACTAGAAACCAGGTCCACTTAATTAGAGTTCAATTTCCCAATAAACAACAGATAGAGCAAAGTGAACCACACAATTGCTTGTTTAGTAGGATTTCCAAATCTTAGCTCTCAATTCACTCTTTCTACAGACTGGAGCTGAAACTGCACTAGACCCCATATGACATGGAGAGTGAAACAGGGAAAGAGCGCAACTCCCCACCCTGTCTGGTGAGAAGCAATATGGATGTAAATCTGGGTCAGGGCCTCACCCCTGTATCAATCACCCCAGTCCTCACTGGACCCAAGGGTAAGTAATGTCCACTATGTTCTCAATTAATTAAACAATAATAGCTGCCTCAACTGGCTACATGCCAAGCTCCATAACAGCCTAATACACACAATGCTAATCAAACCACGCAAAAGTAGAATGCTACAAGGGGAAGCTCCCTTTTAGAGATCTCTGCCACCTCCCTTTGTCCCCAACACTGACATGTGAAGCCTCTGGCCCCCATCACAGAGCTTCTGAGCTGGGAGCAAAACTTCCATGTCCGCTGAGCCAAAGCCAAGGCTCCCTCCCAAGCACACATGGCTGGCTCTCAGTATAAAAAGCTCTGACATTTCCTTCAACTCTGAGTCATGCTTAGAAGGTTCTACTTTTAATCAGGTGACAAATACTCCAAATATTTTAATCCAAAAGAACTGGGTCAAGCTTTCATAGTCCATAACTATCAACACAAACCCTGTCTATTGATAGATTTCTATACCTCCTGAGTTGTCATCATTCAACTCATAATCAAATAGCAAACCTATTAAATTCTATTTAAATGCTACCCCAGGCTTCTCCATAGGTTATCCTAATTTTCTGCTGTTTCATTGGATATGCTAACTGTAAAGTTAGCAAGGGGAGGCTGGCAAGTGACTCAGCAAGTAAAGGCCCTGCAGCCAAACCTGACAACCTCAGTTTAATCCATGGGACCATGTAACAGAGGAAGAAAAACTCCCACATGTCCTCTGAGCTCCACAAGTGTCACGGCACACAAGCATCCACACCCACTCCCACCCACCCCACACAGACAAAGTAACCAAATAGTAAACATGTATAGGTGGTAGTGAAAAATGCAAAACTATTTAGGGGAACTAAGAGGGAAAGCTTTTCTATTTTAAAAATAATTTCTATTACAAGACAACTGTACAGCCCTATTAGAGACCATTCTCTGTATTACAGGCTATTTGAATTCAAAACATTAACTGAAATGCCTTGTATATACATTGCTATTATAAAAACAAGGTACTGGTAAAGACTGGTAAATTAAGAGATTCCCAAACAACATATAGGTCACTTAAAAGGTAGAAGAAAAAAGGTTTTCAGTGCAAGGTTTTACTATTCTTAGCAATGCTTCAATTAAACACTCTTTTTGATTAATAGAAACAAAACACGGGGGGGGGGAATGTCACTAGAGATAATATTCAAATATTTCTTAACAGTATATTTAATAGGAATACAACTTTTAGACATAGAACTCAAAAATAGTCTTGCTACCTAAGGGAACCAGAAAAGACCCCAATAGTTCTTCTAGGACAGCTACAGTCCTTCATTATACTGCCTAGCAATTAAAAGGGAAAGGGTATTTTGTCTGTGTATGAAGTGCCCTGGGTCAGAACCATTCAAAAAGGTCCAAGCTCAACTGCAAGCCAAGGAGCATCCATGTAAGACTCTCAAAGGACTACTCAATATAAGTAGAATATGCAAAAGTTCCATGACTATCAGAGCAGTGGTGCACATTTTAGCTTCCAAGTATGAGTTTTTCTCTTAAGACTAATAGGAAGGCATGATCTCTTCCCCTGTTAAAGCAAGAGGACAGGGCAGGGCAGGTCTGACAGAAGAAGCATTGAGAGTAAGGGCCATCCCCAACTTCAAACTGAACTACAGCACTTTAATAACAAAAACAGCATGTTACCGACACAAAAACAGAAATGTGATCAATGGAATCAAATTGAAGGTCCAGACATTAACCCACATACCAATGGACACCTGCTTTTTTATAAAGAAGCCAGAAATAAGCACTGTGGAAAAAAAAAAAAAAAAAAAAAAAAAAAAAAAAAGACAGCATCTCTAATAAATGGTGCTGGTCAAACTGGATGGCTGCATGTACAAAACTCCACATAGAACCTGATAGAAGAGAAAGTGGGGAATAGCCTTGAACTTTACTGGTGCAGGAAAGACTTTCTGAACGGAACACCATTAGCATAGACACCAAGGTCAACAATTAATAAATGGGACCTCATGTAACTGAAAAGCTTCTGCATGGCAAAGGACACCATCATGAGGCACAGTGGCTGCTGCAGAGTGGGAAAGAATTCTATGACATCCAATAGAGGCCTTAATAGCACACACATAAAGAACTCAAAAACAATGTATCAAGAAAACAAACAATCCAATTAAAAATGAGGTATAGATTTAAACAGAATTTTCAATAGCTGAGAACCACTTAAAGAAATGTTCCACATCTATAGTCATAGGAGAAATTCAAATCAGAACTACTGAGATTTCATTTTACACCTATCAGAATGGCTAAGATCAATAACACAAGTAACAGTTCATGCTGGCAAGGATGCAGAGTAAGGGGAACACTCATCCACTGCTGGTTGAACTACAAACTGTACACCCACTATGAGAATCAGTAAGGTGGATTCCCAGGAAGATGGGAATTAATCTATATCAAGATCCAGTTGTACCACTCTTGGGTTTCATCCTACCACAAGGACACTTGCTTAACCATAGTCATTACTGCTTTACTCATAACAGCCAGAAACTGGAAACAACCTAGATGTCATTCAACAGGTGACTAGATAAAGAAAAAGTGGCACATTTACACAATAGAATATTACTCTGCCATCTAAAAATAAAAGTCATGAACTCTGCAAGTAAATGGACAGAACTAGGAAAAATTCTCCAAGTGAGATAACAGACCCAGAAAGACAGATATGGTACGTATTTGCTTATATTAGCCATGAAAGTCAGTAATAACCACAGTAGCTGTTAGGTCAATAATAACCACACTACAATCCATAGAACCAAAGAGGTTAGGGTTAGAGTAAGGGACTAGTGGGGAAGAACAGATTTCCCTGGAAAAGAGAAATAGAATAAATGGTTATGGAATAATTCGGAGGAAGTCTGGAAAGAGAGGGAAGAGGGGGATGAGTAACAGAAAAAGGCGAGAGAAAGCTAAAATTAAAGACCATTTGAGAGGAAGTATGGAAACCTAATACAGTAGAGACATACACACACACACACACACACACACACACACACACACACTCTCACCATCTAAGTGAAATAATGGGGGAGACAGAGTCACCAAATGAAGCTTCCAGTACCAGGAATGGGTAATATCTAATTGAGTTGTTAACCAAAGGAGTTCCATGAGAACCCCCAAACCCAGGCTGTTACCAAGACTACAGGTTGCTTTCCACAAGGAAGGTGTTGGTGTAATTTTAAATTGAACCACCTTTCCCCCAGACTGGACGGCACTCTGGCTCCTCCAGGCTTTCCTTTAGCTTTATCCACCTTTGGGGAGGGGGTGGGGGTAGAGGAGGGGAGCTTGACCATGCTACCACACACCTACCCCCTATCCCAGACCCTTGAATCCGAGGATAAAGACATACACACTCAGTTAATTCCTTTACAATTTCCCTTCTTGGCACAACTGCTGGGCATTACTATCTCCTGCCTGGAAAAAAGCATGCCCTTACCAATTTATTATCTCTGACTCTCAAGTTTGTGGCTAGTCCCACCCAGCCCCTGACCATCATCCTTGGCCACCCGCCTGTAGCAAAGGCTTGGGTATTGTCACAGATTCCGGGTCATCTTGCCTCAACCTTCCAGGTGGATCTAGTCAGAACTTCAGTCAAGCTCTGTGCCTTCTAAACATACAGAGACAGGATAACAGATGCGAAAGCTAGCTTTGTTAAGTCTAACCAAATTTTCTAATCTTCGTACCCCTGCTCACCCCTTTAAAGAATTTCTTTTCGCCTCTATTCAACAGAAAGAAGTTATGGAGAGTTGTCAGGGTTAGGCTTTGGTGGATGGTTCTGGTTATTTTATGGATTATAGATATGCTGTCATTTTTAGAGATACTTTACAAATGTAGCTTTGGACAGGGAGAAAACTACAGACTTTAGACTAAAGGATTTCTACCTTTCCTTTCCTCTTCTCTATCCTTCCTTCTTAGGTAAAGGAAAGGGGGTGGAAGAGGAAAAGGGGATACAGTAATATCATAGAGGAGGAAGACGATGGAGGAAAAGGAGGTGGAAGGAAGAAGCAGCAGAACCACAAGGCCCAGTGAAGCGGCAAGTAGCAAGGGATCTCATAGCTGGGAAACAAAGTAGTGTAGTGGTAAATCTGCCCAATCTAGGCCTACAGCTTATAAATATTGTAACTGAGTTGTGTGGTTTTTGCACAGGCTTATTGGGGTTGGAGACTTACTGCAACAGGAAGGCCCCACAGCTGAAGACAACAGCTACACAACTCACTGAACATGAAGACGTCAAGCTGCTGCCTATATGGAGCCCTCACCCCTACATGCTAGTACCTTAAGTACTCTTAACAATACAAAAGGAGAAACTTATACACCAACAGACACAGCTAAACATGGGAATGTGTGCTAACATGCAAAGCTACTACAGTTTCCACCTGTTAACATTCTGATCAGATTATCATCCCCAAGAAATCCCCAGAAGACAAGACACATCCACATACCCTAGTAAATACAGGCCAACTCCTGTTCACTGAGCATTTCCACCAGGCCAGCTACTCTCCAGACATCACTTCAGACAATACTGTAATAATACAATCATCATTCCATTTTACAAATGAGAAAACTGAGGTTAGGAGTTGAGACCTGGCCAGAACACACTAAGTAGGTTATCAATGGTGAGAACATTGAGATGTGATTAAAAAAAAAAAAAAAGAAAAAAGAAACAAACAAATGAGAAAAAGAGAGACAACGTGCAAGCGTGCACAAAGTGGTGACAAGTAGTGTAAAGCAGTCTTAGGAGAAAAGCTAGGAGCATTTACCTCAAAACATCTCCTAAAGGCCCACTGTGTAAGTGAGCCTCCTTGTGTTGTGCTCGGTGCCAGTGGAGTAACTGTGGCATGTCTGTACCAGCTCTAACAGAGCCACTCATCATCTAGTCTCACAGAAAAGGGAAGATGCTGAGGACATGAGGTAACACAGTAGTAGAGAAAAGAATGCTGTGGGCTACAATAAGAACCAAAACGGCTGGGAAAAGAGCAAAGCCACATGAAGTTACTGGGCTTTTTGTTAAATGAATCTGATTTCAAATACCGTGTATTACACAACAATTACAACAACAACAACCACAACAACAGAGAACCTCCCAGTTGTGAAGTGGCCGTCCTACCCTATCTACTAGTCACTGTCCAGGCCAGGTGCAAAAGTCTCAGAAAACTTGTGCTACTGTTATGCCCAACTGGGAATGGGCACAGTGGGCCAGTACTCCTAAATGGGCACTTAGACCATGACTCCCACACCACTCACATCATCAAGCTGTAGCTCAAGGGAAAATTCTCTGGGTGCCAATGTTTATAATAAAGTTTAAAAGGAGACAGAGGTGCCTACATACTATCTATGGCTGAGTTCTTACAAAAATGACAAAGTACAATGGTTAGAGCAAGAGACCAGATGCCAACAGAGTCAGATGTATGTCTTCTCTGGTCTTGTACAGAAGTTGTTTACTGATCCATGCACTATGTTAAGGGGTTGGGGGGCATTCCTGGTGAAATGAGCTGTAGGAACCTTGGGAAGGTCAGCTGTAATCTCTGAAGGTTCACAGAGCCCAACAGCACAAGCTCTAAGAGACTAACACCAAAATCCCTTGGCTAGAACTAACCTCAACAGGGAACAAACCCCTTAAATTATTATTTGTTTGTTTAGTTATTTGGGTTTTTCAAGGCAGGGTTTCCCTAAGTAGACCTGGCTATCCTGGAACTCACTCTGTAGACTAGACCAGGCTGGCCAATGAACCATCTCTTCAGCCCCAGCCCTTACCCCCTTCTGAGAAACACTTTTGTGCCCTTTAATTTCCTGAAATACAGACCAAGTGCTGATCTGAGTAAGATAAAGAGGTAACAGCCTCACTAATGGAACCCAAGAGCTAAGGTAACAAGCTTTACGAACCCGTAATACTTCATCTTTACAAAGAAAGGCACATTAGTCACCTCATTTTAAACTATTTTGTTTTCAAACATGAAATAAAAACACCAAAACCCAGCATTTGCAGAGTCCTACATAATGGGGTACTCTAAGAGCCAACCACAATGGCAGAAGCAAAAGGTGTAAACTACTGGCTTACAACCTAAGCATCAAGTCCCAACTGCAGAAATAAGGCCTCAGTTCCTTTATAAGCCATTTTCAGTTATGTTTAAGAGTTACCAAATCAAGTGTAGTACAGTAGAGCATATCTGTAATCCCAGCAACTCAGGAGGTGGCAGCAGAAACATCAGGAATTCATGGTCAGTCTGAACTACATGAAATCCTGTCTCAAGAAAACGAAGAATAACAGTAATTACAGAACCCCCACCTTTTGCTTTAACAGTATGCAATGCAACCATTGGTGTGCTTCACAATTACACCGCATTTTCTGAAGAGTTACCAGTGCAGCCCATTCTTGACCCGCAAACGGTTTGTACTTTCATGGCAAGATAGAGTCATGAACAGTCCTACCTGATTAAAAACTTTTACCTCCTACTTAGTCAAAACAGTAATAAAGTAAAATAAGGGCCATACATTGTAGATTTCCTGAAAAGGACTGCAAGTGTTTGTGCATGTGTAAGACGGGGGTAGGGCTAGGGTTGGGGTAGGAGCGGCTGGTGGAAGAGAGGAGAATGAAGGAGGGAAGGTGGGGAAGCAGACAGACAGAGGCAAATAAACAGAGAAACTAAGCTTTGTAGCACAAGGTTGTCCAGAACTCATAATGCTGCCTAGGCTAGCCCCCTCCTGTCTTAAGACTCTGGAGTACTGGAATTACAGGTGTGTGCCACAGGCCTACAGTCTTTAATTCACCAGTTGAAGTGAATGCTACTAAAACCTAGCAAATATCACTGTCCATGAGTCAGGAAAACTTTTTTTATGTGTATGAGTGTTTTGCCTGCATGTATATCTATGGAGCATGTGCATGCAGTATCTACAGAGTCCAGATTCTATTACAAGCAGTTGCTAGCTGCCAGGTGGATGCTGAGAATTGAACCAGGCTCCTATGGAAGAGTGCTTAACCACCAACCCTTCTCCCTAGCCTCGAAGTCAAGTAAACTCTTTAGAGGTACAAATGTATAATAAATTCCTATGATGCTCATTTTTAAATATATTATTACATTTAATTATTTTGTGTGTGTACATACATACAAAGACATGAATATGTCATGACCCATGTGTGAAGGTCAGTGGGCAACTTTCAGGAGTCAGCTCTCTCCCTCCACTGTCTGCAGGACTGTGATCAAACTCAAGTTAGCAGGCTTGGCGGCAAGTGCCTTTCCATGCTGAGCCATCTCAGCTGAACCTAGGACTTTTAACCATCTAGATTTGGTTCTATCTATAGCTCTGGAGCCCTTCCCCCTTTAAGTCATGGGTCCTCATCTAGAAAACAGCAGTAAATGTAGCTTCTCTTTATTTGCTGCTAAGATTGCTTTAGAGAAAAGCACTATCTGATACATAAAGAACTGCACACAATGAAGATTACCATTTACCAGTAAAAAGATGTTTGTAGTTAATCATATTTACCACAAGCTCTTTTTAAATATACTTCTCTATTGCATTTAGAGAAATTTGTAGCTACTCAAAAGGCTGAAGCAAGAGGTACACTAGAGTGTAGGAGTTGAGGTCTGGCCTGGACAACACACCGAGACTGTTCCTCTTGAAAAGTGAACTTTTGGGCTGGAGAGATGATGGCTCGGTGGTTAAGAGCACTGACTGCTTTTCCAGAGGCCCTGAGTTCAAGTCCCAGCAACCACATGGTGGCTCACAACCACCTGTAATAGGCTATAATGCCCTCTTCTGGCATTGAGGTGCACATGCAAATAGAGCATATGCATAAACATAAAATAAATAAAAATTAGTCTTAAAAAAAAAAAGAAAAAAAAAACTGAACTTTTTGCTAGTGACCACAGAGCATGCCTGCAATGCCAGTAATACTCAGGAGCTGAGGCAGAAGAATCACAAATTTGAGGTCAGCCTAGTATATAGAGCCAATTTGATGTCAGTCTTGGATGCATCATCACCTTGTTTCAAAGAAAGAGAAAGAAATAGAAAACGTTATTTTTTTTTTTTTTTAAATAGAAAGCGCAGGCATTATAAAATACAACCACAACAGTTTAGGGCCACAGCACAGGCTAAAATATACCTGTGTTTGATTTTCAAAAAAAACAAATTTAAGGGGCTGAAGAGATGGCTCAGCGGTTAAGAGTACTGACTGCTCTTCCAAAGGTCCTGAGTTCAATTCCCAGCAACCACATGGTGGCTCACAACCATCCGTAATGAGATCTGATGCCCTCTTCTGGTGTGTCTTTAGACAGCTACAGTGTACTTACATAAAATAATAAATAAAATCTAAAAATAAATAAATAAATAAAAGTTTCTATAAAATTTTATTATGTGTGAGCAAGAGAGTGAGTGCAGGTGGGAGAAGGGTTCATGATGTGTCACACCTAAAGGTCTGAGGACACTTTGTGGAGTCAGTTCTCTCTTTCCACCTTTGTATAGGTTCTGGGAATGGAATTCTGATCACTAGGCTTACACGACAAGCACTTTTCTTGACCCACTGAACCATCTTGCTGGCCCTACACTTTTTAAATGGTTTATTTGTTATACACAAAGTTTACTGTAAAATTTCCAAAGTCACTAAGTGTGATAATGTATGCCTATAATACTAGCACTTAAAATTAAAATACTTAGGCAGGAGGATCCAGAGTTCACATAGAAAATTCCAAGCCAGTCAAAAGAAAAAAACAGACAAACCAAACAAAAAAATATAAAAAATAAAAAACCCTTCATAAATGTATGAACTGCCAATTATGTATGTTAAAAAGGTCTACCGGCCTGAATATTTATTTCTTCTATACTGTTTGATCTTGAATCCATGGTGTTAAAAGATCCTAGAGTAAGCTATTTTAATTTGGACATATTAAGAGAAAGTTTCCAAGATACATGACCAACTACATACTTACAACACAAAGTTCCCTGCTTCTTTCAAAGTGCTTAAGACTTCAGCATAGAACAAGAAAACAGTATTCACCAGCATCTGACACCATCCGACTCTGCCTGTCGTAGGGTGAAATGAGTTTCTGCTTCCTCTTGCTACCCTCCTCCAGGCACCTTCCCTCTTCCTCTGTGTGCTCTCGCCCATCTTAAGTAACAAAGGCGATCATCACTCAGATGCTGCCTGGCCCCTAGTGGAGTGGCTTATGCATACATGGACACTCCCTTGGTGAACTTCAAGCATTCTGTAGGCCTGGTAGGCTCCCCTCTTTATCAAGGGCGCTCTCTTCTCCACCCACTACCATCCCTAGAAACGCAACTAAAATGCACTTGATTTTCACAACACCATCCCCAAAGATGTGGCTTGTGTCACTAGTTCAAGTAGCAGCTGTTTATCAGGGTCTAGGGCTCTCCACTCACTCTCCTTGCATCCCCTCCCTCAAATTTCATCTTGTGCTCAGAACACAAACCTCACTCTTACCCCAGCCCAATTTCCTCTTGGAGGCCTGAGAGATATAACCCCTCAAGAAAAAGTTCAATTTTTCTCAACAATATTATCCTTCTGTACCTATTCCAGCCTTCACTGCCTTAAATATACTTAACATAAATACCTCAGCCATTTATTTGTTTAATTTACATCTTTAAGATCTGTCTATTTTGTCACGGGATCGTAGACTAATAGTTATTCTTACCAAGGTTTTACCTTGTTTAATGTATTCAATAATGGCTCTGTCCTCAGAGTGGACCCTTACACCCTTTCAAGACAATATGATGGTGCACTTCATGTAACCAAAAACTCAAATATGAATGCCATCCTATTCTTTGATCATTTAAATCAGAATCATTAGAAACTACTACTCTTTGTTTCATATATTTGTAAATGCGAAAGTACTCTTTCTCCTGGGTGAAAAGTGGAAAGGGAAAGGGCAAAGTGCTCACGTGCGAAGATGCGTTCTGCCACGTTCTGCTCTGGTTAATAACACATCAAATCAGTATCTGACAATCCAGTCAAAGAAGCTACACCAGAAAAAAAAAAAAGAGAGGAGGAGGAAGAAGGAGGAAGAGGAAGAAGAGGAGGAGGAGGAAGAAGAGGAGGAGGAAGAGGAGGCAGGCCTTCTTTTGGGTTCCATCTTGTAAACCTCTGAAAGTATAAGATACTTTTTGTGGTCTTATTAATTTGGCCCACTTTTAAGAAAAAAATCTACAACAAGCTCACTCAGTAACAGCAAAGCTGAAGTCTTCAAGTTACCAGTTTCAAAGGATAAACTTCAGGACTAAACTTGCCTGGTATGATCTACATTTCACATGATTACAGTCTTCTGGCTCAAGAATAGCAAGATTACTAAAGCAAGGGAGCTCCACTCTGCAGAAGTGTACTTAAACCACTGTTTCAACAGTTTCCATCAATAAGTAAAATTTTTATGAAAATAAGCATCAAACTCAACTTGTCATTTAAAAAGAAAAGTGACTTTTCCCTACCTACCTGTGAATCATTTATTTACTCCTTCCTACTGCTCAAAAAATTTTAAGTCAACAAAAATTTTCTGAAAAATGATGGAAGAGGGAGAACACTCCCGTCTCATTTCTACATTAGCTAATGTTACCAGTCTCCTTTCATGACTGGATTCCAGGAACAGTATTCAAACTGAAGCCATGAAATCTAAGTTCTGTTTCAAGAGTAGAAATATTTTTTAATACACTTGTATAAAGTCGCATAAAGAGTTCCACAACTTGAATATCTGTGTCTAGCGCCAATCTGCAGGCAGCAATGTAATTTGATTTGGACCCATTCATCAGAAACTGATTTTCAGATGCCGATACAAGTACATAGTGGAGAAGTGTTAGCTGCGCTGAGCCGGCATTGTTCACAGCAGCATACAAGTTTTTATTTCGAAGGAGAGCTTAAAAGAGGCAAGGTTATCATAGAGCTGTCCAGAAGTACTCTGAATTACTGAATGAACAGAAAACTCTTGGGGACCCGATAGGATCACCTAAGAAAGTTTGCATGCAAGCTATTTTTTGTGAGTCAGGGAAAAGATTTAAAAGTATGTTGCCTTTTTTTTTCCCTGAAAGATTTAAAGTCCTTAATTTTTTAATTTTTCATCTCCAGTGTAAAACCATTCCAACCTTAAAGGCAGACTGGAGCCCAAATGGACTTTTAAAAGCCTGCTAGCTTCTTTTTAAGGTTATGTATGTAAATGAAAGACACCACAGCAACTTTGATGACAACTCGCACATGAGGTTTGGGGTTTTGAAAAAAAAAAAAAAAGAAAAAAAATACTAGGTGATCAAAAAAAAAAAAAAATCAAGAGTTTCTAAATAACCACTAAGCGTTTTCCCAAGCAACACATTCCAAGAAACTTCTCAGTCGCAACTCCTAAGAAGGCAGCAGCTGTTGTCCGCGACTGCACCGCCCAGAGTGGGGGTCCGATCCTGAAAGCCCTCATTACCTCTGGTCGCATCCTCTCCAAACAAACCTCCAAGGTCCCCCTCTGCTGTCATCCCGGCTGGCCGGCCGGCCACGCGTGCGGACACTCGGCCGCGCCCCCGCTTCACTTCTCCTCCCCGGCAGGGAAGCGCATCCCGAGGCCCCGGACACAGTCTCCCGCCACGGCGACCCTCAGCCCCCTCCCCGCCGCGGACTCTGACAGCGAGCCTAGCCCCAGCCTCACCTGTGCTGTCATTCGTGGAGAAGCCGGGCGAGCTGAGTTTGGCTCGTTTGGGGTTGGGCGGTCCGTCCAGCAAGTTCTCGGCCATCTTCACCTGCTCGCGGAAACAGCCCTGAGCGCGGGCGGCGCGACGCGGCCCGGACGGGGGTCGGGCCGGCGGCTGCGAGCAGGCGAGCCAGCGAGGAGCGAGCGCAGGAGCGCGGGCCGGGCCGCGGAGGGCGCAGGCCGGGTGGGGGAGGCGGCGGCCAAATCTCAGCCTCAGCAACAGCGCCCCGCAGCGCTCACCGCCCGCCCCCGGCCGCCGCCGCCGCCGGCCGCGGCCCCCTCATCCCCTGCCCACCTCCCGAGCGCGACACTCCGCGGCCCGGGCGCCCAAGCGGCCCGGCCGCCTCCACGGGCCCGGCTGGCAGCGACGGCGCCCGGCCCCGCGGCTCAGGCGGCGCCCGGGAACATGGTGGTACCGCCGCCGCCTCGCCGCCCCCCCCCCGCGCGCCCCACTTAATGAATTCGCCCGCGGCCGGACGACCGGGGGGCTCTGGGCTCCGCCGCCCGCCCGCGGCCCGCCGCCGCCGTGAGGAAAAACAATGCGCCGAGCGGGGCCGCCGCCGCGCCGCGGCCCCCCCACCCCGTGCCGCCGCCGCCGCGGCCGCCGCGGCCGCCGCCGCCGCCGCCGGGCTCCGGGAGGCCGAGACGAGAGGCGAGCCGGGCCGCCGGGGCGGGCGCCGAGGGCCGGGCGGAGCGGGCCGGCCAGGCGGAGCGGGGTGCGCGGCTGGTTGTGGGGCCCGGGACCGGCGGGGCCGAGTAGATCGCGCTCGAAGCCCCGGTCGGATCCGCGACAAGATGGCGGCTGTTGATTCCTCAATTAAAAAAAAAAAGAAAGTTTTTTTTCTTCTCTTTCCAGAGCCTGAACGGGGAGGGGGAGGGGGCGGGGCACGCCTGTACGTCACCCCCCGCGGCGTCACCACGCACGGCCCCCGCCCCGCCCCCTCCACCTGCGCCGGCCGCGGCGGAAAGAGCCGAGCGCGCTCGGGTGGAAGGGGGCGAAGGCGCGGCGGCGCTGCGTGAGGCGACCGGCTGCGGCGCTAGGCCTGGCCTGCGGGACGCGAAGGGCGCAGAGCAGGCGGCCACTTTTGTTCTGACGCTATCGGAAACGCGGCACGCGCGGGGAGGGCGCCCTGGGCTCGAGCCTAGGCCCCCAGGCGCGGAGTCGGCGCCGATCCCGGCCCAGCCCGTCCGGTCCCGCCCTGGCAGCTCTGCCTCTTCGCAGCTCGCTCCTCGCCTCCTTGCTTGCGAGCCTCCGGGGAGACGCCACCGCACCGACCTGCGCCTCTTCCCCTCGCCCTATGCTAGTGATGGCGAAGTGGCCCCTGCAGGTTACAGAAGGTCCTAGGGTCTGTGTGCAGACGGGGAAACTGAGGCAGGAAGGGGCAAAGCAACTTTTTCCGAGATCATCGAGGGAGGAAATGACAGGCCGAGAGTCCATCCCTTGTTCTCCCCAAGTTTAGCAAGGGCACCGCAAGGCTCTTCAGCGCCCACTCCCAAGCCACCACCACCACCACCCCCCCCCAAAAAAAAAAAAAAACCGATGGGGCCAGGTCCAACGCTGTCACCTGAAGGGAGAGGCTGTCAGCTCTATCTCGTAGATGGGTGCTCCTCACAACCACCCTGGCTCTGGCAAGTACCCAGAAAAAAAGTAGGATCGCAGGGAGACCCTCTCACTTGGGTGTGCCACACACCTCCACAAAAACTAAAGTTTTCCCATCTCTGTTAACACTCTCTCAAAACCCGCCAGCTTGACTCGGAAGTCCTTATCTTCCAGGTATCAGCAGCACCCCTGTTTCCTAACCTGCGAGTCAGACAGACCCCTCCCTCCCCATCCACCCACGACGCAGCCAGTCTCCCCCACATTCTTCACCTGGAGAATGAGCTCCTCTTTACACCGCAGCCACCTGGTGTGTTGTCCATCGTGGAGACATCTTTTGACTGAGGCAACTTCTTACATAAACTTTTCTTGTGCTTCATGTGGTTCAGCACATAGCCACAAAATTCCCTTTCTGGGGAAAAAATCTTACTTGGTGATCTTGGAAAAGGTTGCTTTGCCCCATTCCTGCCTCACTTTCCCCATCTGCACACAACCCAAGGACCTCTGCAACCTGCAGGTGCCACTTCGCCATCACTAGTATAGGGAGAAAGAACTAGGGGCAGGCCTACTTGCACAACAAATGGCTCCTATACAAAGAAAAAAAAACCACTAAGAACATATATAAAATAGACAGACGCATGTATATAACATGGTTGGGCTAGGATTCAGTGATGCACATTTTTCTTACACTGTTAAAAACTTGTGCTACCCATGCCTGTTTCATCTCTCCCTCCTGTCCATCACTCTGTCCCCATGAGCATCCTATATTCACCAAGTTGCTCTCATCATCTGAAATATTTTATACTTTTGTCAATGCCATTCACAGTCCTGAAAACACCTGTCACTTGCACAATAATTCAGTCTCCAAAACAGTCCAAATCTCAGTTGCTCCAGGAAGCCCCTCTAACACTCTAGGGCCTCAGAAATCACTTCTGGGCAAAATTCAAGGGCACAATATTAATACATTGTGCCCCTATGTTTTTATTTATTCATCAAATATTTTTCTTAAGACTCTTCAGAGTATTGCCACTATATTAATTCCCTGGGCAAAACCATAAAGAAGTCCCTGTGTGCTCTATTTGAGAAGTTAAACTAACAAGCATGGAAAATCATAGCCAGAATACTCAGCAGTCCATCTTCACAGGAGTCAAGGAGAATATGTAGTCACAGAGCCACAGAGAGGCAGAGGACCAGCATGGCTGCATCTGAGTGCCCTGGTGTTGGTCTCACCACCATGGCACTGCTTTCACTGAGGGTAGGGGCTATGGTTGTTAATTTTATGACTGATCCCCCGATCCTGAGGCCTCTGGACATTAGGAAGAGTAGGCTTTCCTGGTGGGCTACTCCTCCTTTGAATGAACATGATGTCTAGTCACCTAGAAAATCCAGGACCTTCCCCAAAAGGAAAAACACTGTCTGCTGGTATGGCCCTGACTCTGAGTCATCCCCCTGCCTGTGGGCAGGTACTGGGTCACACTCCAGTTTACAAAGAGAACTGAGAAACCCAATCCCTACAATCTGGAGTAAGTATGGCAGGACTGGACCTGGGTCACAGTTCTTAGACACCAAACCCCTAGCTCTTCTTTGTCCTTTGTGCCCAATCCTGAAACACCTGCTCCACAGAAACATTTCTATTTGTTCTCACCTGTATGGTCTTGGTCATTTCCTCTGGTACTTGCTGATACAGGTTTTCCTTTCTATTTCTCTCTTCAGTCTGAATCTCCTCAGAGAACACTAAATGGAAGACATGGGTAAGAAAAAAAAATGAGGAGGCATGGGTCTTGCGTGCCTACTTTTAGATGGACATCACTGTCAAGTTGAGAACATCTTGAAATGTATCAAGCCACTGACACCCCCCCACTTCCCCAGCCCAGAAAAGGACAAGCCACGAAGGGCTTCTCACAATCTGTAGCAACAGAGACTACATTAAATGAGGAAAGAATCCGCAATTACAGAAGGCTCAGACCGGGGACACAGAAGAGTAACAATGTAGAATGAATTAAGGACAATTTCCTAAGAAAAGTTCATTTGCCTTTATCAGCTGATGAATGTGTGAACCTCTCTGTTAACAGTATTGGGTCATAGAAAGGAAGGATATGTTATGTTGACAACTGATAAAATAGGAAAGAAGTCAATGGGCAAGGTGGCAGAGGCAGGAGTATATGAGTTCAAAGCCACTCTGCTCTACAGAGCAAGTTCCAGGACAGCCAGAGCTACACAGAGAAAACCCTGTCTCAAAAGAGAGAGAGAAAGAGAGAGAGAGAGAGAGAGAGAGAGAGAGAGAGAGAGAGAGAGAGAGAGAGAGAGAGAGAAGAAAGAAAGAAAGAAAGAAAGAAAGAAAGAAAGAAAGAAAGAAAGAAAGAAAGAAAGAAAGGAAAGGAAAAGAAAAAATTGCACAAAATCCCATAAGTGAGTGTTCACTGAGAGCCGTGGGTAATGGGGGACAGGAAATGATGGCTGAGGACAAACTTCCAGATCACTTGGGTGTAATGATACATATCTTACTCCTTCCAGAGAGGTAGGAGAAGCAGAAGTTTAAAACTATATAACAAATCAGAGGCCAGCCTGGGCTTCTTAAGTGAGTCTCAGGCCAGATAAAGCCACAGAGTGAGACCCTATTTCAAAACAAAACAAAATGCATATAGCTGAACAACGCTAGCAATAACTGGACCTTAGAAGTCGGTTGATCTATAGATATTACAATCTGATCATGTATAGAATATATAATGTGATGAGGTCTGGATGAAATAAGATTGGCTAGGAAATTGGGCCCAGTGGATAAAG
The DNA here is from genome assembly GCF_008632895.1 of Mastomys coucha. Taxonomy (NCBI): domain Eukaryota; kingdom Metazoa; phylum Chordata; class Mammalia; order Rodentia; family Muridae; genus Mastomys; species Mastomys coucha. The sequence continues at coordinate 609,009 of NW_022196894.1, forward strand.
CAGTTACCACACAAGTTTGAGGCTTGGGTTTGGCTCCCCAGAACCCAGGCAGGTGTGGTACTGTGTCAGGAGGCTAAGAGAGGGGATCTTTGGATTAAATTGACTATCAAGAGTAACCAAATGTGTGAGCTTCAGGCTTAGAGAGAGACTCTACCTTACTAAATAAAGTGAAGAGTGTTAAGCCTCAAACCCAGGACAAGTAGCAGGGGAGGTACCTATTTAACATATCAAAGCCAATCTGGCCTCCAAGTTCTCATAGCATCCTTTAGTCCCTACCTGTCACTGGGTATGGGTGCCACACCTGAACGCTCCAGCCCAGGGGCTCTTCCCTATATAATCCAGTCATTTAGGCTACCTACTCTTCTTTGTACTGTCCTTTTTACCTTTGGCCTGCTGGTGCTGGGCCTTGCTCCCTTCTCCTCCCCATGGTTCAGGGTCATGACCACTCTGGATGTCTCTGCCTCCGGCTGTGCTCTCCCACATATCTGTAATAAGCTTTCTCCTCCACCATATACCCAGGAGGAGCCATGTCCTTTCCTTTCCTTTTTGATTCCTTTCCTTCATTCAGAGGGGATTTAATGTCAACCTCTGACCTCCACACACATCCGCACCTATGTGTATGCACACCAACTCACATACTTGAATGTGAGTACACACATATACAAAAACAATTGGAAATGGTAGTCACGGAGGCCAATGGCAGTCATAGGTGGATTCATCACAGTTTTGAGTACCTCTGTATATTTTGAAATGTCCATGATTAAAGGTTTTTATTACATTTATTTGTGTGCCTGAGTGTGTATGCATTTGTGTGTGTGCGTGCATGTGTGTGTATGTGTGTGTGCGTGTATGTGTGCGTGTGTGTGCGTGTGTGTGTGTGTGTGTGCATGTGTGTGTGCAGGTCAGAGGACAATTTGTAGCATTTGGTTCTCTCTTTCATGCTTCCATGTTGGTTCTAGGGATTGAACTCAGGTGGTTAGGCTTGGTGACAAATATCTCAACCAGCTAACCCATCTCACTGGATGAATAAAGGATTTTTAAATATTAAAAATCTAAGTCTTTTTACTCACAAACATCACTAAGCATTTTTTTTAAATTTTCTTTTGTCTTGCAAAAAAGCTTCATATTTTTTCCATGTTGGGCTTTGGACATCTCTGGCTGATCCAACAAATTTACTTATTAGTTCTAAAGTTCTAATCTCACTAATCATTTAATATAGAATCTCTCGAATGTCTATCAAGGTGTTTCTCTCCCCGCCCCCCACCTCTCTCACACACACACCACAGTCTCACTATGTAACCTAGTCTGGCTTTAAGCTCACAATCCTCCTGCTTCTGCCTTCTAATTGCTAGGATTATAAATGTGTGCTACTACCACATCTGGCTCTTGTTTTTAAGCAGTCCTTATTGTTCAGGATAGGATAGGATAGGATAGGATAGGATAGGATAGGATAGGATAGGATAGGATAGAACAGAATAGAATAGAATAGAATAGAAAAACATAAGCTCACAGAGGGAGAATGGGAAGCCCAGAGTGAAGACATGGAATCCATCTTTGCCCTCCTCCATTTGCTGCCCACAGCATCCTGGCCTCAACAATACTTTGACTGTCAAAGAATCTTCAGTTCCCTAACTTTAACCCATTTGTCTAATCTTCTTACTTCTTGATATGTTTAAATTTCATTGTCTACTATGACAAACACTGGTCTGCTCATAGACTCAACTCTTTCTCTCTCACTCACGTGATTATACTAGCTTGACAGAACCACACTGGAGCTAAATCTGGCTACTATTCACCTGAGCATGGAGAAAAATGACATGAGCAATTGTCAAGTATGGCGGTACACTCCTGTTATCCCAACAGTTGGGAAGGTGAGGCAGGAGGATTCCTATGAGCCTTGGTTACATAGTGATTTCCAGATTGTCTTCAGCTACATTGCAGGACCCTGTCTAAATGGGAGTGGGAGAGCTGACTGGTGTCAGTATCGTCAATGGCCACACATCTGCAGTGGGCCATTCAGACTGCTGGACAATCCTACAGCTGCATGGTCCTTCAGTTTCCACAGCTGAAGCCTCCAGCCTTCCCTTTTCTTACTTTCAGCCCACAATTTGCTTATTATGTTAGTGAGTAAACTAGAACCACCAAGACACAATTTTCACAGGTTTCCCACAATGCAATTGCTTATAAATCCACAGTGTACCCACATTTCTACCCATCTTCCTGTTTGTGCTACCTGAAAGCCCAAACCCTCAGGCTAGAGATATAGCTGAATTCATAGAGTTGTTGAAGATGATCCCGATTGTCCTGCCTCTATCCCTCATCCCTCAAGCGTCAGGATTACATGTGTGGATGACCCTATGAACTGCAAAAGAAATTTCAAGATTGCTTTAAATTTAGACCATGGCACGGTTGCTGCTCACTGCTCTTAGATAGTTCTATAGTGAGAAGGAACAGAAAGCTATGAAAATGTACCATTTGGAGAGAAAGGCCCTGTGAGCAAGTCTGAAGACAAATGGGTGTAAAGAAAATAGGTGTAACTACTAAGGAGATCAGCATAATTTGGGAGAAGCTCGTAGTTTGCTCTGAGACAATCAGAAAGGTTCCTTGATGTCCAGAGTCCGCCCATCAAAGGAGAAGCACTAAACTAAGAATGTTACTGAACATGTTCCCAGCTTGTAAACAAGAACACAGATAAGTATGACTTTCCCAGCGTCAGCCACTAAGGAATACTAAGGAATACACAGCCACTAAGAACTGTGGCAGAATGGGGCCAGACAACATCTCAAGCTGGCAGCAGAACGTTTCAGCATTGTCCATGTGGCATTGAGGCATGGTAAATGCAAGAGTTATAGGAAGAAGAAAGCTCCCAACAGGTTTCCAAAAAAGCTAGGCCAGGCACAGCAGTGTCAGAATCTCTAGAGAAGGCCCGGAGAAGCCACTGTGAAAGTGGAACCTAATCTGCAATGGAGATCCTGGGATGTTGTAGATGCCAGGACCACAGTTTACCCATTAAGAAAAGTTGCAGACACAAAGTGGAGCCAGAGACAGGCTACATGTGCTACCAGTAGTAAAACAGAAGGGGCAGGATATCCAAGCCACTGATCAGAGGATGCTAAAGAGCTCCAGATGCTAGAGATGATGCTACGGAGTTTGAAGTTTGTCCTCCTGAGTTTCCTTTCTGCTTTGGCCTGACCTTTTCTGCTATGCCCTTATTTCTCTCTTTGGAAATAAGGATGTTTCTTTCACATCATTGGATAGAGAAGTAAGCACCTTTGCTTTTGATTTTACGGAGGCTCACAGTTACAGGTCTGCCTTAACTCTCAGAAACGACTTTGGATGATGTTGAAATTGTTAAGATTTCCAGGCATGGTGGCATACACCTGTACTGTAACTGTCCTCCAAGCCAAGCAACTGCCATCCTGGCTGGGTTCAGCTGCACGCTCTTGCAAGAGAATCATCCCCAGTGGACTTCTTGACTGTTGCACACTCTCGTGGAGGGCAGGGAGACTTAGGAGACCCATATCTGAGTACCCAGCCTCTCCCTACCACACCTGTTGTGTGCTAGTCTGCCTTAAATTCATGTGGCCTTGGGGAGGAGCTGAAGTAATAGACTGAGGAAGACTAGGGAAGGGAGACTCTGTTTAACTGGCTACTGTGGGAGGAGCCCTCATAGCCCTGCAAGTAACCCCTCACTTATGCTCTGTAAGGAAGCCCAATAAACTCATTGCTTCCTCCAGAATGAACTTTGGTGAAACTATGCCTCTGTCCCTGGGACCTTCAGAGAAGGGGTAGATGTTATGGCTCCTCCAAAGGTAAAAGCCCAAAGATTGGGACTTCAAGGTCATCTTTGATGGCACAGCAAGTTTGAAACCAGCCTGGGCTATTAGACAGACAGACAGACAGACAGACAGGTTGGTGCTATGAAGAGAGCTCAGCAATTTACAGCACCAGTTGCTCTCAGAGCAACCCAGAGGTCCTGAGTTCAATTCCCAGCACCCACACGGCAGCTCACAACCATCTATAAGTCTAGTTCCAATGGCTCCAACACTCTCCCACAGATATATATGCAGGCAAAACACCAGTGCATATAAAATAAAAATAAAAATAAATAAATCATAAAAAGAATAATAATAAAAACCAGGAGTGGGCCTGGAGGGATGCAGTTCATGGCTCGGGGACTTGCCTAGCACAGAGCCAACCCTACGTTCAGTCGATTAACAGCACAGAAAGCCAGGCAGAGCAGCACATTTCCACCACCCTGGCTCTGGGAGATAGAGGCAGTGGGACCAGAATTTCCAAATCACTCTCAACTGCATAGCAACATCAAGGCCAGCTGGATCTATAGGAGTCTCTCTCTGTCTTTTTTAAAAGGATGAGTGAGCTTGGAGAAATGGGTCAGAGCTTAAGAGGACCTGAATTCAGTTCCCAGTACCCATATCAGACGGTTCATAACAGCCCATAACTCAAGCTCCAGGGGACCCAACACCCTCTTCTAGCCTCCAAGAGCACACACCACATATACATCATCTACATCTACATCATCTACATCTACATCTACATCTACATCATCTACATCTACATCTACATCTACATCTACATCTACATCTACATATACATATACATATACATATACACACTCATAATTATAAATAAAACAAACCTCTTAGGCTGAAGAGAGGGCTTAGCGGTTAAGAGCACTGACTGCTCTTCCTGAGGTCCTGAGTTCAAATCCTAGCAACCACATGGTGGCTCACAAACATCTGTAATGAGATCTAATCCCCTCTTCTGGTGTGTCTAAAGACAGCTACAGTGTACTTATATACATAAAATAAATAAATAAACAAATCTTTAAAAACAAACAAACAAACAAACAAAAAAAAAACCCTTAGCCATGAGTTCCAGGACAGCCAGAACTACACAAAGAAACCTTATCCTGAAAAACCAAATAAACAAACAAAAACCCAAGTAAATAAACAGACTCTCTTAAAGAGTAGTAAAATTAAAATAAGAGACAGAAGAGTAGAAAATGGAGAACAGGACTATTGGGGGGAATGTTTAAAAGATTTTCTTATTCCTTTTTTCTTAAGATTTATTTATTTATTATATGTATGTACACTGTAGCTGTTTTCAGACACACCAGAAGAGGGCATCTGATCTCATTACAGACGGTTGTGAGTCACCATGTGGTTGCTGGGATTTGAACTCATGATCTTCAGAAGAGCAGTTAGTGCTCTTAACCTGCTGAGCCATCTCTCCAGCTCTTTTTATAAAACCCACTTTTTAAAAAAGATTTATTTATCATTATAATTAAGTACACTGTAGCTGTCTTCAGACACACCTGAAGAGGGCATCCAATCTCATTACAGATGGTTGTGAGCCACCATGTGGTTGCTGGGATTTGAACTCAGGACCTTCTGTAGAGCAGTCAGTGCTCTTACCCACTGAACCATCTCGCCAGCCCCTATTTTCTTATTCTTATATTTTTACATGTATGAGTGTTTTGCCTACGTGTATGTATTTGTACCACATGCACAGAGGTCCAGGAGAGGGTGTTGGGTCCACTGGAACAGGAGTTACAGTCAGTTGTGAGCCATCCTGTGTACTGGAACTGAACCTGGGTCCTCTTACAAGAGCAACCAGTATTCTTTTTTTTTTAACAATTAATTTTATTTCATGTGCATTGGTGTCAGATCTCCTAGCACTGGGATTACAGACAGTTATGAGCCATCCCGTGGCTGCTGGGGATTGAACCCAGGTCTTCTGGGAGAGCAGACAGGGTCTTTAAGCACTGAGCCATCTCTCAGGCCCTCTGTTGGGAGTTTTGAAGTTGGAATGAATGTATTTTGCATTATAAGATGCCTGTGAGCATATAAGGGTCAAGATTAAAAGTGATATGTTTGAGGCAAGTGTGGTTGCTCAGTAGTAAAGGCACCTACTGCCAACCCTGGTGATCTGAGTTAGATCCCTGGGACCCACACAGTGGCAGGAGAGAACCAGTTCCTGAAAATCATCCCCTGACCTCCACATGTGCACAATGGAACACATATGCATACAAAATAAAAGTTTTTTAAAAGTGATATACTTGGGTGTCAAATTGACAAGGTTGCAAAGGTTAATCATCATTGTCAACCTGACTTGATTTGGTTTCAATAAGACACACACCTATTGATATGTCTATGAAGAGATTTCCAGAGAGGCTTAATGGAGGAGGGAAGACCTATCCTGAACATGAGTGGCAGCATCTCATGGGTTGGGATATTGTGCTGAACAAGAGGGAAGAGAAGTGAGATAGCGAGGGACCAGCATTCCCTGTTCTCTGCTTCCTGACTGCAGATGCAGTGTGATCAGCTACCTCATGCTCCTGCAGTCCTGCCTTCCAGCCATGATGAACTGTATCTTTTTCATACTGAGAAAATATTTCAAAATACAAAACAAAATATAACTTATTCTAGGGCAAGGATTGGAAAACCACAAATCTACCCATAGCTGGGTATGCACGGTACAGGGAGTGGCACTATTAGGAGCTGTGGCCTTGTTGGAATGGATGTGGCCTTGTTGGAGGAAGTGTGCCACTGTGGGCGTGGGCTTTAAGACCCTTGTCCTAGCTGCCTGGAAGCCAGTTTTCTCCTGCACCATGCCTGCCTGGATGCTGCAATGCTCCTGCCTTGATCATAATGGACTGAACCTCTGAACCTGTAAGCCAGCCCCAATTAAATGTTTGCCTTTTTAAGAGTTGCCGTGGTCATGGTGTCTATTCACAGCAGTCAAAGTTGTATTTGTTTAACTTGTATTGGAGTGTGGACACATAAATTTATTATGGATATCTATGGCTGTTTTCATACTACAATAGAGCTGAGAAATTTCAGCAGAGAACAAATTACCCAAAAACCTTAAAATGTTTAATATTTGCCTTTATAGGAAAGGCTTTCTACCTGCTTTGGGGTATAGTTCTAAGGCTTCTAAGGCTTGCATGTTAATTAGATGCCAAGTGTCAAACTGGTGTCATAATCTATTCCAGCAGGGCTGGCATTCCAGTGTGGCTGGCATTGCTCTGTGTAGCTCTCCTTCAGGGCCTGAGCACTCAGTCCTCTTGTTGAGAGAAGCCACTTTTAGGGAAGTGGGAGCATCTCATTCCACCGAGGAAGAACTGGCTTTCAGTCACTGATTCATGGAATCTCACACCCTTCAAGCTCCATGGGTCTTCTCTCTCCTGAGTCTCTCCCTCCCCGGTGCAAACCCCACGAGTTTCTTCGAGTGCAGGGTTGAAAATTCTATTACTGCCTCATCTTAGTGAGGCCACTCTGTTCTTTCAGGATCCATCATGGCAGGATGTAGAAAGTCCACATTTTTCTAGATAGAATTCCACTCTCAGTGTTCCACTAAAAACTGCACTTGGTACAGACATCGGTGTCCACAGATTGCAATAGTTAACCATCTATTCCATTGTTTCTAATTTAATGCATGGGTACACTTGTAGGTGCAGGTGCATTGGACCTGTGTATATATGCCTGGAGAGAGGCCAGGGATCAATGTCAAGTACCTCCTAAGTCATTCTTCATCTCCTTTTTGAGGCAGGGTCTCTCACTGTACTGACTCGGCTCATTGATTCAGCTAGACTGGCTGGCCAGGAAATATCCAGATATGTTCTTGGTTCTGCTCCTCCAGGGTTTGGTTTACAAATGCCCCCAAGATGCACAGACATGGCTTTTATGTGAATGCTGGGACTTATCTCAGGTCCTCTTGCTTGGGTTGCAAGTGCTTTCCCAGCGGAGACCTCCCTTTCTTCTCAGCCTCTTATCTTTCTTCCCAAGCCATGAGCAGCCTCCCACACAATGACTGCTTCTTTCTTGAAGACCTAGCTTTTCTCATCCCTCCAGCTCAGGCTCCTCTGATTACGTCTCCTCTTCATTCTGAGCTCAGGATGCTGGGGGGCTACAGGGCTCGGTCCTTTCCACCCTGTACAGATTTCCCCCCTCATTTCTTAAACAGAGACTCTATTAGCCAGTGTTCTGTTGCTGTGAAGAGACGCCATGACCAAGGCAACTCTTACAAAGGAAAGCATTTAATGGGTCTGGCTTACAGGTTCAGAGGTTTAGTCCATTATTGTCATGACAGGGGTCACAGTGGTATGCACACAGAGTAGCTGAGCGTTCCACATCTGGATACCCAGGCAGTAGGAAATGAGCCACTGGATCTGGCTTGGGCTTTTGAGACCCCCCCCCCCAAACCCAGGCTGGAGAGATGGCTCAGTTGTTAAGAGCACTCTATTGCTCTTCCAGAGGCTATGAGTTCAAATCTCAGCAACCACATGGTGGTTCACAACCATCTGTAATGAGGTCTGATGCCCTCTTCTGGTGTGTCTGAAGAGAGCGACAGTGTACTTGTAAGTACAGTGTACTTATACATAATAAATGAACAAATTTTTTTTTGTTTTTTTTTTTTGAGACAAGGTTTCTCTGTATAGCCCTGGATGTCCTGGAGCTCACTCTGTAGACCAGGCTGGCCTCCAACTCAGAAATCCACCGGCCTCTGCCTCCCAAGTGCTGGGATTAAAGGCGTGCGCCACCATCACCCGGTGAGCAATTTTTTTTTTAAGGAAAGAAAGGAAGAATGAAAGAAGGAAACTTCAAGCCCCACCCCAGTGACACACTTCCATCAAGGCCACATCTACTCCAACAAAGCCACACACCTCCTGATCCTTTCAAATAGTGCTACTCCCTGATGACTGAGCATTCACATATATTAGCCTATGAGGACCACTATTCAAACTGCTGTCTCATATAGCTAAGTTTGGCTTTTAACTTACTATGTCAACGAGGGCATCCTTAACTTCTGTTTGCTCTGCACCCGCCTCCCAGAGACAGGGGTTACAGGTTTGTGGCAGCAAGCCTGGCTCCTTGGCAACATTACCTGGCTTCAAAGCTTTAATTAATTTGAGCTCTTTTGTTTGTTTGTTTGTTTGTTTAGTTTGGTTTGGTTTTTCCAAACAGAGTTTCTCTGTGTAGCCCTGGCTGTTCTGGAACTCACTCTGTAGACCATGCTGGCCTCAGACTCAGATATCAGTGTGCTTCTGCCTCTCGAATGATGGGGTTAAAGGCGTGTGCCACCACTGCCCATCTTAATTTTGACTCTTTTGCTATGTAGCTTTGACTGGCCTGGAACTTGCTATATAGACGAGACTGGCCTTGAACTTGTGCTGATCTCTGCCTTTATCTCTCAAGGGCCAGTATTACAGGCTTGCACCAAAGCTAGCTTTCGTATCAATGTGGTCCATCAGTCTCCATTCCAGACCTTACTTCTGTGTTGTGTGTATGCATGTGTGTGTATGTGTGGGCATTGTGTATATGTGTGTGTTATGTAATGTGTGTTGTGTGTGTTTATGGATGTATATCTTTTGTGTATGTATGTGTTTTGTGTGTGTATGTGCTCTGTATATGTATGCACCACAGCACATATATAGAAGTCAAAAGATATCCTCCAGCATTGGTTTTCACCTTACAAACCTTGTTTGAGACAGGGTCTCTTATTGCTTACTGCTACAAAGCTTTCAGGGAGTCTTCCGTCTCTGTCTCCTCTCTTGTCATAGGAGTGCAGGATCACACACGAGTTTGATTCTGTATCCCCCCATCTCTGTCTCCTCTCGTCATAGGAGTGCAGGGATCACACACGAGTTTGACTCTGTCTGGCTTTCTGGGAGCTCTGGGGACCTGAACCCAGATTTGAACTCAGACTCAGAGAGCGCTCTCCCACTGAGGCATCTTTCCAGGCCGGCATTCCTTGTTCTCTTTTTCCTGTCACCCTGGCAGCTCATAGGAAAAAAATAATAAAATAAAATAAAATAATTTTAAAGGCTCTATTTCAAAAATATATCCAAAGTCTAACCCTTCTCCGTCACTTTCTCTGGTTCAAGTTACTGCCATATTTTACCTAGATTATTGGAGTTCTCCCCCATTTACCTCCTGTTCCCACTGTGCCCCACTCCAGTCTGTCACTTTGGTCCTCAGAGTGAAAGTCCAGAAATACAAGTCACGCCATGACACTGCTCTGCTTCAGAGTCTCCAGTGGCCCCCGATTTTCACAACCGATATTCACTAAAATAGTTACATAAAATTACATTTAAAAATATTTATGGGGAGCATTCTCTGAGCCCAGAACTGTTCTGAGAACTTACAATACCTCGGTGAAGAGAACAGTAGAGAGTCTTTATCCTTGTAGGGAGATTGCAGGGTGACAGCTAAGCCATGTCCTGTAGACAGTAGATTCTCCAGTAAGCCAGAGGAAGGTAAGTGGTGACTGAGATAACAGAGGGGTTAGGAAGAAAGAAAACAGAAGACAGGCCTGCAATCCAGCTTCTCAGGAAGCTCAGGCAAGATGATCATGAGTTCATGATTCTCCGTAAGCTATAGAATAAGTTCAAGACCAGCCTGGGTAACTTAAGGAGACGCTGTCTCAAAATGTCAGGATCTGGAGTATGGCTTAGTGTCAGAGTTCCTGGAACCTTTTGTTTAATCCCTAGTACCACATAAAAGCAGAAAAGATGGGACAGAGGGAAGGAGGGAGGGAGAGGAGAAGGGGGAAGGGGGAGGGAAGGGGGAGGGGAGGGGAAGGGGAGGGGAGAAAGAGGGAGAGGGAAGGAGAGGAAAGAGACTGTACCAGGCAGAGTGTCTCAGAGTTGTAAGCCCTGTGGCCACTTGAAGGTGTGGGCAGGAGGCCCAAAGCCAGCCTTTGCTCTAGAAGGATTTAGACACTAGCCTAGATGGCACAAGTCTGTCACTCCAGCATTCAAGAGGCTGATACAAAGGATGTTTTGAGTTTGAGGCCAGCATGGCTATATAGCAGATCTGTCTCAAAAAAGAAAGAAACTGGTGGACCTTGAAAAAGAAGCCAGCTAGGCAGGTCGGCGCATGCCTTTAATCCCAACCCTTGGGAGGCAGAGGCAAGAGGATCTCTGTGAGTTTGAAGCCAGCCTGATCTATGTTGTGAATGCAGGGACTACACAAAAAGAACTTGTCTCAGAAAAACCACCACTACCATCTCCAAAAAAAAAAAAAAAAAAAAAAAAAAAAAAAAAAAAAAAAAAAAAAAAAAAAAAGTGAAGTCTCAGAAGGCTAGAAGGAAAGATTGAAGACTTCCCGAGGGATGGAGCTCAGGCGAGCAAAAAGTCAAGGTCAAAGCCTCTAGTCATGCTCCACAAAGAAAGAGATGGAGGGACTTATAACCATAAGCATAATCAGGATTGAAGGGAGAGACATGGGTAGAAGATTAGTAGAGATGTATTGATGAGTAGGGTGGTAGCCATTAAAACATTTCAAAGCACAAGAATGACACCATCTAAAACACACACACATGAACACATGCATGTGCACACACACGAGCCCACGAGTGCATATGTGCACATACACACATGAGCACACACATCCTGTCTTGCTTTAGAGAGAGGCTTGCTGCACAGATCAGGAGGGAACTCAATCATCCTGCCTCTTGCATCTAGTGTTTTTCAGTTATGGGTGTTTTTGCTTGTTTGTTTGTTTGTTCTTTTTTGAGATGGAGCCTCCTCACTGTGTTGCACAGACTGGGCCTTGAAATCCTAGACCCAAGTGATCCTCAGCCCCCTGAGTAGCTGGGACTACCAGAGCATATAACCACACAGCTTAAATTACACATTTAACTTTTGTCTTTACCTGTAGGTCATATATCTGAGGACTTGAATCTAAAATATATATGAACTGTCCTCACCATACTAACCTGAGCAAAGATCCAGGTATGGTAGTAGAATTTGCAGTTATAATCCCAACACTGGGAAGGCAGAGACAGTAGAATTCCTGGGGCTTGATGGCCAGCCAGCCTAGTCTACTCTGTGAGGATCAGGCCAGTGAAAGACCCTGTCTCAAAAAGTGGGGAGGCAATAGACTCTGAGGAGCACACCTGTGACTGACTTCTGGCCACTACATACAATGCACACTCACAAGAACACTCACCCACATGTGTACATGCCTACACATAAATAACAGACACACAAATGTAGCTCCAGTAAGCCTCTGGATCCCATCCATCCTGCATACGTACAGAACACATACAAAAAACACTACGCACAAAAACAGGAATGGGAGAGCTCAGAAACAAGAAAGGTCTCTTTGGATGCCCCATTGACCTTAAGGAAGGAGACATCCACAGTGAGAAGCTGGCAATGGTTTGGACCAGAGTGACCATGCAGATAGGGAAATGTGATTGGATGATGGTGGATACATTTTGAAGGACGGTCCCTTGAGATTTCCTGATGAATCAGAACAAAAGACAGGTGTTGGGGCAGTAGCATATTTTAACTTGAGCATGTAGAAGGCTGTAGCTGCTCTTCCCTGAGGGAAAGAGGACAGAGAGAAGCTGCTAGGAAGGAAGAGTGAGGTCAGTTGGTGACACAGTAGTTGAGGTTCCAATCTAGATCCAGTTTCTCAGGGTAGGGGAGGTCTCCCTTCTGACCTTGGTTTACTGAGAATTATCAAAGAGTGTTCAAGGGTGAGCAAAATGGCTCAGTGGGTAGAGGGACTTGCTGCCAAAGCCTGATGATTCCTGGGACTCACACAGTGGAAGGACAAGGCCCACTCCCACCAGTGTCCTCTCTGTCCCCTACATGCAAACCATTGCACACCTGTAAATGCACACACACACACACACACACACACACACACACACACACACACACACACACTGGATGTAATAAAAAGTTGAAACAGCCCTCAGGAGGCAGAGGCAGGTGGATCTCTGAGTTTGAGGCCAGCCTGGTCTGCAGAGTGAGTTCCAGGACAGCCAGGGATACACAGAGAAACCCTGTCTGGAAAAACTAAAACTAAACAAAAGTGTCTAAGAGCCAGGTGCTCTGGTGCAAGCCTACAATCCCAATACTCAGGAGCTGGTGGCAGCAAGATCAGGAGTTCAAGCTTACCTCAGCTATAAAAGGGACATCACAGCCAGCATGGACCAAACAAGGCCCTGTCTCAAGAAACTAAAGCAAGAACAGCTATCAAAACAAATGCTGAGTTTTTTGTAGCTCTCCTGAACTTGAGATGATCCCTGCATTTTTCTCCTCAGTTTACCAATACTATGAGGCTCACTGGGAGACTTCTCATCGCAACCTGTATCTTATTCATGGGATAAAGCTTTTTTATTTTGTTTTGTTTTGTTTTGTTTTGTTTTTTGAGTCAAGGTTTCTCTATATAGCTCTTGCTGCCCTGGAACTCACTCTGTAGACCAGGCTGGTCTCAAACTCAGAAATCCACCTGCCTCTGCCTCCCAAGAGCTGGGATTAAAGGTGTGCACCACCACTGCCCGGCAGGATAAAGCCTTATATGACTGTAATTTGATTGTGAGTTTGTCTTTCTGTTGCTATCATTTTAATATACTGCTGGGTCTGGTTTGTTAATATTTATTTAGGACTTCTGCCTCTGTTTTTATAGAGAAGCTTGGCCTGTAATTTCCTCTGTTCAAATTGCCCGTCTCACCAACGAACAGCAGTTGCTTTCCCTGGAGAATTTTTTTTTTAATTTATTTACTATTATACATAAGTACACTATAGCTGTCTTCAGACACACCAGAAGAGGGCATCAGATCTCTTTACGGGTGGTTGTGAGCCACCATGCGGTTGCTAGGATTTGAACTCAGGACCTTCACTTCTGAGCAGTCAGTGCTCTTAACCACTGAGCCATCTCACCAGCCCTGTGATAGTTTTTATATGATACAATGTAATGTTCTCCTGAATATCCAGTACTGCCCACCCTGAAAACATGCCCCATATTTGGTTTTGTGTTGTTACTGTAGATAACATATCTTACAGAGTGGAACATAACTAATGAATAAGATATGCTTATGGTTATAAATGTATGTGTATTAAGTCACTTTTTCAAAGTTGCTGTGTTTGCTTTGTTTATGGCAGTGCTGGGATGAAAGCCATGGCCTTGCACATGCTTAGCAAGTGCCCTGTCACTGAGCTCCATGCCCAGTCTCCAGTCATCTCTTTTTAAAAGTGTTGTTGGGTCACAGGCTCTACAGACTAACTCAGCAGTCAAGGTGATTGTCATGGAAGCCTGTGTCAGCTCCATCCAGCCACATAAAGACGGAAGGGATGAGCAACTCCATCAAGTTGTCCTCTGACCTCTACACATGGGGCATGTGCTCATATACACACAATACAGAAAATTACATTAAACTACTGTTACAGAAGTGTTCCCCTGGTATCTTTAGCACCTCTATTTTATCTGCTGTTGTATTGTTTACAATTGTGTTTTTTATTTTTTTCTAATGGTCCAAACCATTTCTCAGTTTTACTAGAGGGTTTTTCTATCTTATTTTTCTTGTTATAAAACAAAAACAAAATTTTGTTTTTATTGTCTTTATTGGCTCTTTATCTTCAGTTTTATTAATTCTTGCTTCATTTTTAATAACTCCATCAACGTATAGGCCTGTACACTCTAACTAAGAGAAAAAGTAGGGCTGAGGAGATATCTCAGTGAGTAAGGGCACTTGATGTGCAATTGTGGGGAGCCAAGTTCAAATCTCCATCCTTAGGTAAGAAGCTGGCTGTGTGTGCCACATGTAGCCTCACAACTGGATGGCTGTCGACCTAGACCAGAAAGAGATGGTTCCAAATAGACATTTCCTCAGTCAAGATAAAAAAATGAGCAAGTAGGCTACAAAAAGACAAGAATACCAGTTGTCATAGAAATGCAAGTCAAAATCTCAGAGAGCTAACACTTCCCAATCCTTAGGATGACCACACTCGAACAATGAAACAAAGGTTGACAGGGCAAGAGAGACTGGAACGTTCATATTTTGTTGGTGGGAAGGGGACGGCACAGCCTTTGTGGAACACAGTCTGCTGAAGTTTCTCAAAAGGTTTAGCCTGAGTGTGGTGGCCCATGCCTGTGGCCCCAGCACCTGGGATTTCAGTAACACAGCAAGTTCAAGGCCTGTACTACATGAGACCCCGTCTTAGAAAAAAATGTTAAGTATTGAATTTCTATGTAACCTACAAATTCTACTCCTAGGAATATAACAAGGAAAATGAAAATATATGCTTCCCCAACCCTTGTGCATGAATATGTTTAGCTATATTATCTACAATGTCCCAAAAGTCTAAATATCTCAAGTGTCATTAACTAATTAATTGATAAAATATATATCATCCATACAATGAAATATTACTCAGCCACAAAAAAAAGGAATGAAGCGCTGACATGCTGCAACCATGATACCATGATGCCAGCCAGCTTGACCCACAACCATAAAAACAGCACACATGCCAGACGGGGGTGACACACGTCTTCAATCCCAGCACTTGGGAGGCAGAGGCAGGCAGATTTCTGAGTTCAAGGCCAGCTTGGTCTACAGAGTGAGTTCCAGGACAGCCAGGGCGACACAGAGAAACCCTGTCTCAAACAAACAAGCATTAACATTCTTAAGGCAGAGTCAGGGATACCAGGGGTTCAAGGATAGCCTTGACTACATAGGAAATTTGAAACTATCCTAGGCTATATGAGACCCTGTCTTTAAAAAAAAATTGATTATGGTGACGGCTATGAAACTCTGAGAATATGTCAGCATCATTGCCTCATAACAAAGAGTTAAACAGGCCAGGCATGGTGAGCCACGCCTGCAATCATCCCAATACTTCTTAGGAAACAGAGGCAGGAGGATTGATGAGAGGTGGAAACCATCCTGGTTTACATAGTAATTCCCAGGCCTTTGTGGACAGAGTGAAACTCAAAATAATGAACAGACGATACATTTCAGATGCGAGGACACTTGCTCAATCCCAAGCCCATCCCCATCATTTAAAGGATCCTAGGCCAGACTATGTGCAATGATGGTAAGTATGCTTAAAATTTAAATTTCACAAATTAATCTAGCCATTATCAATAAATACTTGTCATCCCCTTACCTTGACAAGTGAGCCTTCGTAACTCCCTAGAGGTCCAGATTCCACAGAAGGCGTTCAGGCTCCAGACTGAAGGGATAGATGGCTGACAATAAAATGTTTGATGTACAAGCACGGGAGCAGGGGCTGAGTTCAAATTTCCAGTACCCATGAAAAGACCAGGCTGGATGGCATCTATCTGTAAACCTAGCTCTGGAGAAACAGTGGGGACCGGAGCTGGTTGGCCAGTTAGTCTTGGCGAATCTATTAACTCCAGGTTCAGTTGGAAATCCTATATCAAAATATAGTGTGGCAAAATAAGGAGATGGCACACACCTTTAATCCCAGCACTCAGGAGGCAGAGGCAGGTAGATGTCCATGAATTCAAGGTTAGCCTGGTCTAGTTCTGGGCCATCTAAGGCTAAATAGTGAGATGGTGTCTCAAACATAAATCATTGAGGGACTAGAGAGAT
This sequence comes from Mastomys coucha, assembly GCF_008632895.1. Lineage (NCBI taxonomy): Eukaryota > Metazoa > Chordata > Mammalia > Rodentia > Muridae > Mastomys > Mastomys coucha. Next base: position 625,389 of record NW_022196894.1, read on the forward strand.
GGTTTGGTGGCTAGGAATATTGACTGCTCTTCCAGAGGACCCAGGATCGCATTCCCAGCAACCACATGGAGGTTCACAACTCTAACTCCAGTTCCAGGGGATTGGTATCTGATCCTCCCTTCCATCTCCCTGGGATACCTGGCATGCGCTTGGTGTACAGGAATACATGTAGAAACACTCATACCCGTAAGATCAAGTGGGAAAATGTTTAAATAAATAAATAAAACTAAGGTGGAGAGTGAATCAAGACACCAGTGCAAACTTCATATCTACACACACACACACAGAGAGAGAGAGAGAGAGAGAGAGAGAGAGAGAGAGACAGACAGAGAGAGACAGAGAGAGACAGAGAGAGACAGAGAGAGACAGAGAGAGACAAAGACAGAGAGACAGAGAGACAGAGAGAGACAGAGAGACAGAGACAGAGACAGAGACAGAGACACAAGAGAGCATGAATGTTCCTTGCAATTCTGTTCCGCATGAGGGGTAGGCTGAGAGCTCTGTACCCAGTCTTCTCTCCTCCAGTTCCTGGATCTGGCCACATTATGGAGGGAGCCATGAGCATGCATTGGGATACCCCAACTCTTACATAACTAGCTCTGGGCATGTCTTCTATAAACATCCAGTCCTTAGAACCCTATATGATAGAGGAAAAACAATAGGTAGTTATTTGTCACTCTCTAGAGGACAGACCTAGAGAAGATGCCAGCACAGGTCCTAGAAACCAGGGTTGATGTGGCATAGATCCCAGGCTCTGTGTATATACATTTCTCACTCTCATGGCCTGTTTGGAGCTGTCCTGGAGTCCTTGTCCTTGGGGAAGGGGCCTGGCTGGAGGATGGTCAGGAGTCTCCCTAAAGAGGGGTGCCCAGCCCAGTATATGTCATTGCCCATGTCTCAGGGGACCCTTCCATTTTGTTGAATGAAACAGATCCACACCAAGGGGTCTATTTCATCATTATGAATTTTTAGAACACTGGGACAAAGAGAAGATTCTAAAAACTTCCAGGAAATGGAACAAGAGGGAGAGAGGGAGATGGACACGGAATGGCTTCATATAAGGAACCAGTATCTGAATGATAACAGGTAATGCCCTTCCAGCACAGAGCTGGAGGCCAAAGGCAGAAAGCCATGCTTTCAAATCCAGAGGGAGACACCTGATAACCTAGAACTCTGTCTGCAAAGGCCACACTTGGAACTGAAAAGGTCTTCTGGTTAATGTGGACTTGTAAGACCCCCAAAGTCTTACCTCTAGGTGCGCTACCCCACAGAACACAAGTTGACAATAAGTAGATGCAATGGCAAGAGGTTTATTGGTCCAACGTGCGTGGGGTTGCTCAGCCTCGCAGGGAGAGTCAGTTCCGAGTTCAAGAAGCACACATCTTTTACATGCTCCTTGCAAGGGGGTTGAACAGCCATATCATGATTGGTTAGCAAAGCAGCAGCATATTTTTAAACTCATTGGTGAGCTATTATTAAGGCGGGAAACTTTGGCGGTAAGGTTATTGACAGTTTGTGATTTTTTCCTGGAATTCAGCACAGGGAGGGAGAGGGGTTATTCCAAGAACAGCTAATCTTATTTTTGCAGACCTTAACTTGGCCTGGTCATTTTGACCAACAGTTATTTTTGTTTTGGCGAATCTTTGCTTAGCCTGGTCATCCTGACCATCAAAACTTTGGTTTTACATTTTCAATCCACATTCCCAAAACTTTGTTTCTACATAACCCCATTTCTTTGGCATGGTTTTAATCTTAAAACCATAACTCGGTCTCATCGCTGGCCATGGGCCTGTATTGTTGTCTTAACATCATTATCTGCACAGTACTAACACATCCTCTAATAAAAGCAATCAAGCGCTTTAAAATGCAGGGGCCAAAAGTAAGCAATAATAGGAGTATAATCAGTGGTCCTAAAAGAGTGGAGATCAAAGTTGTGAACCAAGGGGAGGAATTGAACCAGGTTTCAAACCAACTTTTGTCTTGAGCTCTTTCTTTTTTTCTTTGTTCTAAACCCTCTCTAATCTTATCTAAATTGTCTTTGACTCTTCCTGAGTGGTCTATATAAAAACAATGTTCTTGCCGGGCGGTAGTGGCACACGCCTTTAATCCCAGCACTTGGGAGGCAGAGGCAGGCGGATTTCTGAGTTCGATGCCAGCTTGGTCTACAGAGTGAGTTCCAGGACAGCCAGGGCTACACAGAGAAACCCTGTCTCGAAAAACCAAAAAAACAAAAACAAAAAAACCAACCTTCTTCTTTTAGTGCAGGACACAAGCCTCCCTCTTTAAGAATTAGCAGGTGTAATCTTCTCCTATTTTGAAGGACCACTTCTGAGAGGGAAGTCAGGGATTCTTGAAGGTCAGCTAAAGTCTTCTCTATTCTCTCTCTATCTAAATCAATAGCAACTCTTAGTTCTCCATAGGCCTTATGCAGTAGGGCAATAGCAGATGTTCCTGTAGCTACCCCTGCAGCTCCTAAGCCCAGTACCAAAATGACTGCCAGGGTAACCCCCAACTCTCTTTCATGCCTTACTAAACTTCCAGCCTCAGGATCCCAGTAATTCAATACATCTTCATAAGCAATCTAGGCACTATCTGGACCAAAACACAAGTCGGAGGAGCCGTCTTCACATGGGATGCACTGATCCAAGCAGCTATTCCATCCACCTTGACAGTTGTTGGGGTGGTCAGCAGCACTAGGTATGGTCCTTTCCGGCGAGGCTCAAGTGTCTGGGCTCCATGTCATTGCACATAGACTGAGTCTCTGACCTGGACTGGATACGAAGCAGTAGGTGTGCCAGGTTCATAGGCTTCGGCCAACTGCGACCATACTTCTTTCTGCACCAGTTGTAGTCCTTTTAACCTAGCATATAAGTCACTGTTACTGTGGCAAGTGGATTCGAGTATGTCCCCCAACACTGTCAGGGGTGCGGAGGTCCTGAACAGGATCTCAAAGGGAGTCAAGCTGAAACGGGAGGGGGTACTTCTAACTCGGAAGAGGGCCAAGGGAAGGAGCACCACCCAGTCTGTGCCAGTCTCCGTGGTCAATTTGGTCAAGGTCTCTTTTAGAGTCCTATTCATCCTCTCTACCTGTCCTAAACTTTGAGGTCTGTAGATGCCATGTAATTTCCAATCGACCTCTAAACACCTGGCCACCCCCTGACTTACCTTGGCAATGAAAGCAGGGCCACTGTCTGACCCTCTTACCTTGGGTACCCCAAACCCAGGGAAAGTTTCTTCCAGTATTTCCTTGACGACTACCGACACCATCTCTTGTTTGGTGGGGAAGGCTTCTACCCATCCTGAAAAGGTATCTACAAACACTACCAGATACTTGTGGCCATATTTTCCTGGTTTTATCTCAGTGAAGTCCACTTCCTAGTAGGCCCCAGGCTTATCTCCATGAAGCCTTGTGCCAGAGTCTACTTTACTCCTGTACACATTTACTTTTTGGCATGGCACACAGTCATGAACAACTTGCTCCCTCGGGTATTTTAGCCCTGGGACATGATATTTGGTTTTCAAAATGGTTTGAGTCAGTTTACTTACCCCCAAGTGGGTCCATTGATGCATTTGCTTGATCATTGTCTTAGCTGATTTCTGAGGCAAGATTTTCTTTTTCTCAGGTGTATGCCAAATGTCTGTTTCCTGGCTAACCAATTGTCACAGTTTTTTGTTATGAGTGCCAGGTCTCCAGCAGTATATTTGAACTTTGGATCTGCCTGGCTGGAGTCCTTTAATACCATCACGGGTGCTGTATCTGCAGCTACAGCCCGAGCTTCTTGATCAGCCTGGTTATTTCCTCGGGCCACTAGAGAGTTTCCTTTCTGATGCCCTAGTCAGTGAATGATACTTTCTATTGCAGGTCTCATCAGAGCCTCAAGCAGCGCCAGGATCTCAGGCTTGTTTTTGATTTCTTTACCTCCCAAAGTCAGGAGACCTCACTGTTGGTAGATCGCGCCATACACATGTGCAGTGACAAAGGCATATCTGCTATCAGTGTAGATATTGACCCTCTTATCCTTGGCCAGTTCTAATGCCTTTGTGAGGGCAATAAGTTCAGTTTTCTGGGCAGACATCCCTTCAGGCAAGGCCTGTGCCCATATAACATCATGCCCATCAACTACTGCTGCTCCTGCTTTTTGTAATCCTTCCTCTACAAAGCTGCTTCCATCTGTGAAGCATGTAATTTCAGCATCTGAGAGAGGGTGGTCCAACAGATCTTTATACCAACCGTGAGCCCCAGCTAATACCTGCTTACAGTCATGGATGGGAGGCTCCAGGTCTAGATCTGGCAACAATGTGGCAGGGTCTGATAATGTGTCATGGGAGTTTCTCAGCCACAAATAGATGGAAGGACTTAGTCATGTCTGGGAGACCCAAAGCTGGGGCTGGCATTAGGGCAGTCTTAATGGCATCGAAAGCCTGTTGTTCTTTGTTTCCCCATTCGAAGAGCTGTTTATCTTTGGTGAGGGGATAATTCAGTAAAACCCAGAATCCACAGTCTACAGAAGCCTGCAGTGCCCAGGAACTCTCTAACTTGTTTTGGACTCGTTGGTGGGGGAATATGAAACATAGTCTCTTTTCTAGCTTTGGAAAGCCACCATTGCCCCTCTTTTATTAGGTAACCCAAGTAACTGACCTGTTGCTAGCAGATCTGGGCTTTCTTAGCCGATGCTCCATATCCCAATTTTCCAAGCTCAGTGAGCAAGCATTGGGTTCCTCTTAGGCACAGTTTTCTACTGGATGTGGCCAGCAGGGGGTCATCCACATACTGCAAGAGGGTAACCTGAGGGTTTGAGGCTCTGAATGCAGCTAGGTCCTGGTGTAAGGCTTCATCAAAGATGGTAGGAGAGTTCTTAAATCCTTGGGGTAGGCGAGTCCACATCAGCTGTCCAGTCATCCCCAACTCAGGATCTTTCCACTCAAAGGCAAAGTACTCTTGACTCAAGGGGGTCGGGGTCAGGCAGAAGAAGGCATCTTTGAGATATAATACTGTGTACCAAGCCTGTTCTGGTGACAAGGTGCTTAAGAAGTTATAGGGGTTGGGTACTGTTGGGTATAGGTCACCTACACATTTGTTTACCTCTCTCAGGTCCTGAACCGGACAGTAGTTGTTGGTCCCTGGGTTTCTAACAGGAAGGAGAGGGGTATTCTAAGCAGATTGACATTTTCTTAGAATGCCCAACTAACGGAGGCGCTGGATATGAGGTCTTATCCCATCTCAGGCCTCCTTAGGTATAGGGTACTGCCGGACCGCTATGGGGGATGCCTGGGTTTTAAGTTCTACATGGACTGGGGGCTGATATTTAGCCTTTCCCATGCCTGCTGTCTCTGCCCAGGCCTCCGGGAACTTGGGGAGCCACTTTCTCATTTCTTTATCTTGTGGTCTTATGTACTCAATGAGTCTATCTATATTCATCTTCTAGTTTGACAATCAGAACTTGTATGGGCTCTCCTTTCTGTCCTCTAACCGCAGGCCCTTTGGGGAAGAAGTGGATTTGGACCCCCAATTTGGTGAGAAGATCTCATCCTAACAGTGGGTAGTAGAGACATACTGGTACTACGAGGAACGAGTACCTGGCCCATGCCTAGGTCCACTGTTCTTCGAGTAGTTCATGAATATTGCTTGCTTCCAGTAGCCCCTTGGGCCCATAATTTTTTGTGGGACAGGGGTTCATCAGTTTGCAACAGGACCTAGTGTTGTGCTCCCGTGTCCACCAGGAAACAGGTGGGCTTCCCCTCCACTTTGAGAGTTACCCTGGGTTCGGGGAGGGGGTCTGAACCCTGTCCCTCCAATCACTATCTTCTTGTACTGCCAGCATTCTGGGGTGTGAAGCTCCTTTCTTCTTTGGCTTTTTGGAGCATTCTCTTGTCCATTGCCCTTTCTCCTTGTAGTACGCATGCTGATCTTTAGCCAGAAATTCTCTTCTGTTGCCAGGTACTATCTTACTAGACTCTCACAGCTCCGTAGCTTCTTTCACTTCAGTGGCCAGGGTTCTATGAAGATTTCTGTCCTATCTCTTGTCCTCTTTAGCTCTCTAGCCTCTTGTTTTTTCTGTCTCCTTTCCTCCTTCTCTTCCTCCATTTCTCTGTTATAAAACACTTTCTCGGCTACCTGCACCAATTCCCTCAATGACTTATCCTGCAACCCTTCTAACTTCTGTAGTTTTCTTTTGATATCTTTGGCTGACTGGTCTATAAAGGTTACAGTGACGGTACCCTTATGTTCTTCTGCTGTGGGGTCATAGGGTGTAAACTGATGGAACACCTCCATCAAGCATTCAAGGAATGGTGAAGGAGATTCAGTCGGTCTCTGGACGGTCCCTGGTCTCTTACCTTGGCCAAATTAGTGGGGCATGGTGCTGCCCCCCGGAGACCCGCCATTAGAGTCTGAAGGTAGACCTTCAGGTGTTCCCTACCTTCAGGAGCGTTCAAAGGCCTAGTAAGGGGAAACCCAGCAACTATCTCATTGTGCAGAAGGGAGGGCCTCCCATCCGGTCCAGGTACTTTCTTCCTAGCCTCAAGGAGGATCCGTTGCCTCTCTTCCATTGTGAAGAGATTTGGAGCAACTGTTGGCAGTCATCTCAAGTCGGTTAGTAAGAGAAGAGAAGAGAATCCAAAAGATTAATCAAAGCCTGGGGGTTCTCAGAGAAAGGAGAGTAATGGGTTTTCCAGTTGTAGAGATCAGATGAGGAAAATGGCCAGTACTGGAGAGGTTGATTGTCATGATCATCTGGGAGGCCATAGGCCCAAAGGGGTAAGATGGGGGTAGTAGTATCAGGGGTCCCTGCTCCCCTACTCTGTGTCCCAGCTGCTGGGCCCTGCTCTCCAGTTGCGCCTGATGCTGGCCCCTGGGGAGATGTTGTGGGCTCTAAGGCAGCTGCCCCTCCTGCCACTGGGGGCTGAGTAGGGGGGTAGTAAGGAGGGGGGTCTAAAAGAAGTAGATCCATGTCTCCAGAGGGTAGGATCGCCTTCTTCTCCATCTCAATTTTCACAGCACAAACTCTTGACAGACTTGGATCTGAAAGCTAAACAAAAGGGTGAACCCACGAAGCGGGTAACCAGACCAAGTCCTCCCAGACAACAATATAGGGAACCTGGTCGGGGTGCCCCCCTGGTCCCCCCAAAATATTGTTTTAACCTCCTCTATCTTGTCGAAATGGGAGGAGCCCTCAGGTGGCCACTGTGTCTGGAAGGACGGTCACTCTGAGTCACACAAAGTCTGCCACTTTCCCTTCTTAACTTCAACAGACAAATTGTGTGCCCTTGCTTTAACGTCCATCCAGTGGTCAAGGGTAATAGTCAAAGGAGTAGAAGTTGTCTGTCCCATCATCTTGTCCAGGTAAATTGTCACAACAATACCACAAAAACTGCCAAGACAAGCAAGATCAGAACAGGGCATCCTAGACGCAATTTCCACAGAAGCCTGATACTGTTCATAGCAGAATCAGGCAGCAGATGAACCGTAGCTGCCACTGGGTAGAATAGGAACCCTCTGATCCTACCTCCCAGTGGGAATCTGAAGCGTCCTCCAGTTTCCCGTGGCTTGTGACATCCCAGCACGTCTGTCTGTCACAACTGTAAGAACCCCCCAAGGTCTTACAGCTACCATATATGTCTCACCCGAGACCTCCAGAACATGGAACTGGGGACTTGAACCCCAAGTTGAACTCACAACAATGAACACAGAAAAAATCAGGCAGCGGACATGAACAACATGAAGTAGAGGTCAGCAGACACAGAAAACACAAAACAGAAGTAATACAGACCTGCTCAAGCAGACCTCTGATCTCTTTACCAATTGTGGGTCCCAGGGAGTGATATCCCAGACAAGCCCCCAAATGTAACCCCTCCCCCCAAGTCTTACCCTAGGTGTGCTACCCTGTAAAACACAACTGATGATAGATCGATGCAATGGCAAGAGGTTTATTGATCTGACACATGTGGGGTTACTCAGCCTCGCAGGGAGAGTCAGCCTAGAGTTCAAGAAGCACACATCTTCTATACCCTCCTTGTAAGGAGGGTGAACAGTCATATCATGGTTGGTCAGCAAAGCAGCAGCATATTTTTAAACTCATTGGTGAGCTATTATTAAGGCGGAAACTTTGGCAGTAAGGTTATTGATAGTTTGTGTTTTTTTCCCCCCGGAATTCAGCACAGGGAGGGGAAGGGGGTTATTCCGAGAACAGCTAATCTTGTTTGCAGACCTTAACTTAGCCTGGTCATTCTGACCAACAGTTATTTTTGTTTTGGCAGACCAGGCTGGCCTTGAACTCAGAAATCCACCTGCCTCTGCCTTCCAAGTGCTGAGATTAAAGGCGTGCGCTACCACTGCCTGGCAGTTTTACATTTTCAAACACATTCCCAAAACTTTGTTTCTACAGACTTACAACTTGAAGGATGTGGAAGAAGCTAGAGGCAAACCCTGAGCAGGTCTATAGGGGATTTCCAGGAAAAATTAAGGTAAGACAGCTCCCCCAAAAGTGGGCAGAATCCAGCGATGGCCTAGATCTAAAGAGGTCCAGGGAGAAAGAGGGCTGTTTGCTTGTCTGTCTCTGCTACTGCTACATTCTTCACTGGCATTAGAAGCCAGCTTCTGCCGGTCCAACATAGACTGAAGACCAACGGCTCTCCAGAAATCTTTCAAGCCTTCAACACCTGTTGAAGCATCCAGCTTCATGGATGGGGAGTCATCTCATCTCAATCTCTCCTGTGTGACACAGCCACTGTTGGACAAACCTGTTGGCTGTAAGCCCTTCTACTGAACCTCCTCCTCCTTTAAAAATAATATAGTCTGTCAGTTCTGATCCTTTTGAACCCTGCCTAACACTGAGTGGGTGGAGAAGAATGGTCAAATCAGACTTGTAAATGTAGTAGTTTACCCATAGTGCTTTAGAGGTTACTACAAGATGTATTGCATTGAGGACACTTAGACAACAGAGGGCCCAGTACAACAGGGAAGCCAAGAAGGAATGGAAGTCCCCCAACTCCCACCTCCAAATGGATGTAGTTGGGTTTTTTCTTAAAAAAAAAAAAAAAAAAAAAAAAAGGAGTTAACTTTCGATCAGTTAACTTTGGCTCACAGTTCAGAAGGAACGGTCTCCATCACATCAGGGAAGACATAGCAGTAAGACTGGCTTCTATTCATGACATTTAGAACATGAGGTAACTGGCCATGGGGGCTGGCAGTCAGGAAGCAGTGAAGTTTTATTAGAAGCAGGGCTAGGCTAGCTGTAAAAAAAGAGAGAAAAAAGAAAGGATCATGCTGCACACGCAGCCCAAGCTGGCTTCTTTTGCTTTTGTTTGTTTATTTTGTTTTGTTTTGTTTTGTTGGGACAGGGTTTCTCTGTGTAGCCTTGGCTCTCCTGGAACTCACTCTGTAGACCAGGCTGGCCTTGAACTCCTAACTGCTGAGAGTTAAGGCATGTGCCTCCCCTGCCTGGCCAAGCTCAGGCTGTTTTTAAACTGTGGTCATCTTCATCCTTCAGCCTCCTGAGTGCACGGGTTACAAGCATGTATCACTGCATATGGCTGCATTTGTTTTTTTGCTGCATAACACATGCCCCAAACTCAGTTTAAAAAGCACTGTCCTTAGTCAAGCTTAGAGTTACAGACCTGTGATCCCAGCACTTGGGAAGGAAAATCAGGAGTTCAAGGTCATCCTCAGCTGGGTCAAGAGTTTCAGGGCAGTCTGGCATACATGAGATCTTATTTCAAAAAGGAGGAAGGAGGATAGGGAGGGAGGGAGGAAGAAGAAACCAAAAAGCAAGCTGGACTTGGTGGCACATGCCTTAAAACCCAGCAGTAGGGAAGGAGGCTAGCAGGTCTCTTGGTTTTCATAGCAAGTCCCAGCACAGCAATCTCCTTCTGGGTCCCTACCTTTTAAGTGGGGGAGGAGCTAGAGAGAGGCCACAGTGATTAGGACATGCATTGCTCTTTTAGAGGACACAGGTTCCGTACTAAACACCCAAGTCATGTAGCTCTTAACTGTTCGCTACCCCAGTTTCAGAGGTTCCAATGCCCTCTCTGGCCTCGGGCACCTCCATGTACATTTTATACATAAACTCAGAAAGGCATACACACATACAGAAATAGATTATATTTTGTTGGCCCTTTTGTCTTTTTTTTCTTTTTCTGTTATTTTTATTTTTTTAGTTTTTATTTATTTAGGACACAGGGAGGGGATTTAAGGGACTAGAGACAGAGAAAGGCAGAAAGAGAGAGTAGAGGAGTAGGGGCCAGTCATGAGACCATAGGGGGGAAGGGGAATGGGGATGAAGGGAACAGGGCCAGTCATGAGACCATAGGGGGGAAGGGGAATGGGGATGGAGGGAACAGGGCCAGTCATGAGACCATAGGGGGGAAGGGGAATGGGGATGGAGGGGAACAGGGGAAGGGGGCAGGAGCAAGAGAAGAGAGCAAGAGTTATTTTTGTTTTCTGTTTGTTTTCTGAGACAGGATTTCTCTGTGTAACCCTGTCCTAGAACTTGCTATGTAGACCAGGCTGGTCTCAAACTCAGAGTTCTGCTTGCTTCTGTCTCCTGAGTGCCGGGATTAAAGATATACACCACCACCTCCGTCACCCAGCCTTTGTGGTAATGGGCCTTTCCAATCTCAGCAGAGACAAGTGGATCTCTGTGAGTTCAAGGCCAGCCAGGGCTATCTGATAGAGAGATCTGTTTCAAATAGAGAGGTTTCAAATCTGTTTTCAAATAATAAATGACATTTTATTTATTGTGAGTGTTTTGGAGAGGAAACGTGAGAAAAAAAATGCCGAAGAGCTGATTCTCTTTTTCCATCCCGTGGGAGAAAGAAATCAAACTCAGATGTCAGGCTACACAACAAGTGTTCGCCTCCTGAGCCATCTCAGGGTCTTCTGCTTGGTATCTGTGAAGGCTGCTTCCTCATCCACAGCACAGCTCAGGCTATTCCTTTCATTTGCCAAAGAGGTGGGAATGGGACAGCTCCCAGGCCCTGGCCTAAGGCTAGCTCCATCCCTCCCATGCAGAACACTTCCACAGCTGCCACCTGTGACTCTAGACATCCCAACTTCTACTAGGTCCAAAGTCTAGCTCTGTGTGGAAAGGGCCCCCCCCCAACTCCCCATGAGTCAGGTCATGGGTACCTAAAGTGTTAGGTCAGTTGGCTGGAGAATCCCAGCTAAATGTCAACTGATCAGTAAACTCGGCCATACAAGGGGGAAGCCTGTCTCCCTGAGCTAGGGGCTCTGCCCATGTCTTAGAGAAGCTCACTGGAGAGTGAGAGATCTCTAGGGTTCCTGGAGAATTGTGCATCCACAAAGAGGATGAAGGACACCAAAGGTGACCAGTGCATAGCAGTCCCCAGGGATGACTGGGAAAGCTAGAGGATCCAGGGGACTGCCCTTCAAGATGAAATCAACTTGAGATCAAGCTTAACTGTATGGAGAGGGGGAGCAAGTCTCCTCACTCTTGATTTTTAGCAACTTTCTACAAAGCAAGAGAAGCCACTGCAGCCTCCTATCTCAGAGAAGGGACCAGTGTCTACATAGTCCTAGCGAGAGACCCACACATATAAAATATACCCGGGCATGCATAGTGCCTACAAGCTAGGTGCTCAGGAGGAGGGGCTGAGGCATTGCCATGAGATTGGGACCAGCCTGGGCTACAGTTTCAATTACAGTCTAAGACTCTGCATTAAAAAAGAAAAAAAGCCTGCATGCAGCTATCGATGGAATGCTTGCTTATATGCACAAGGCCCTGGCTGGGCTCCTCAATGTCATTGTCGTCCGTCAGTCCACAACTCAAACGGACAAAAGAGTGAAATAAAACCAGCCTCTTGTGTTTAAAATGCAGTGTTTCTGTTGTTCTGGCCCAGTGCACAGGACATCCCACGTGCAAGTGTGCCATGCATGAGTAGTTAATGTTTATATCAATCATCCATAAATTTTGTTTTGCTTTATTTTGTTTTTGAGACAGAGTCTCATATAGCCCATGCTGACTTCAAACTCATTATGTAATCAAAGATCATCTTGAACCAATCCGCCTGCCTCTCTCCTGAGTGTTGGGATTACAGGCACAGCCACCCTCCTCTGCTCACGTTTTTTTGCCCCTGCAAATGTGGGAATGGAACCCAGGGCCTCTTCCATCCTAGGTGAGTTCTTTGTGGATGACAAGAGAGCCACATACCCCGCTAACTTTTCCTTTACTTAGAATGACTCTTTTAAATTTTTTAATAAATGATTTGTTTATTTATTGCATATGTATCGGTGTTTTGCTTCCAAGTACATCTGTACAAGGGTGTCAGATCCCCTAGGACTGGAGCAACAGACAGTTGTGAGCTGCCATGTGGTTGCTGGGATTTGAACTCAGGTCCCCTGGAAGGGCAGCCTATGCTCTTAACTGCTGAACCATGCTTCCAGCCCCCTTAGAATGACTCTTCATGACAAATAAAAAGTACCATGCGATGCAGAGAGAGACCATAGAGGGAAGAACAAAGCCCAATCATTGAGTGTCTAGAGGGCCTTTACTCTAGCTCATTTAACAAAGCTCTCTATTTACCTTACTTTTCTTGTTATTCCAACAAAACACCAGAGAAAAGCAACTTAAGGAAGGAAGAGTTTATGGGTTATGGCTCGTGATTCAGTCCATAATCTGAGGGAAGTCATGGTGGTAGGCTCTGGCAACGGGAGTGGGAGGCAGCTAGTCACGTTGTGCCTGCGGTCAAGCTAAGTGCGGTGTTCAGCCACCCTTCTCCTTTTTATGCAGTCTGGGACTCTAGCTATTTTATGGACCTGATAGTTCATGTTCTGATAGTTCATGTTCTGTGGGAAAGCCTTCACAGACACACCCAGAGGCACGTCTCCTAGTTGGTTTTACTTAATTGTTATTACTATTATTATTGTTTGTAATCGCTATTCCTGGTTGTCAACTTGACTACATCTGGAAGGAACTACAATCCAGAATTGGAGGGTGCACGTGTGATATTCCGTATCTCGAGGGTGGAAGACACAAGTTTCTGACCTGGATCTTGCCATTGAGATCTTGAGGCACTGTGGCCGTGAAAAGCTTAGACCCAGGCAAGGTAGTACATGCCTTTAATCCCAGGAGACTAAGGCAAGGAGATCTCTGAGTTTAAGGTCAGCCTGGGACAAAGCAAGTCCCAAACCAGTCATGGTGGTACACACCTTTAATCTGGGCCACACCTTCTGCAGGATACCTAAATAAGGACACTGGAAGAAGGAAAACTCTCTTTTCTTCACCTGCTTGCACTTACTTGCCAGCACATCTGTTGGAACCTACAGAAGACCACCTGAAACAACCAGCCTCATGGGACTGAGCAACTACTAGATTCTCGGACTTCCCATTCATAGCTGCCCATGGTTGGGTTAATTGGACTACAGACTATAATTCATCACAATAAATTCCCTCAATATCAAGAGACATTCCATAAGTTCTGTGACTCTAGAGAACCCTGATTAATACATTGTTACTTTTTGTTGTTGTTGTTTGTTTTTTGGTTTTCAAAACAGGGCTTCTTTGTGTAGCTCTGGCTGTCCTAGAACTCACTCTGTAGAGCAGGCTGGCCTTGAACTCACAGAGATCCGCCGGCCACTGCCTCCTTAAAGGTGTGTGTTACCATACCTGGCTCTTAGTTGATCTTCAATCTCATCAAGTGAGAAATTAATCAACACGCCTCACTTTCATTCTGTGCAGGACCTTGCTATTATATCCATGGAGTCGACCCTGAAGCCATGAGTAGTTTTGTCTTCAGAATTTCAAAGAACACCATGCAAACTGGGCTTCTCTGCACCCCCTTGGGCTGGGCGAGCCCTGTGTGCTGGCTTAGATCCCAGTTGGGAGGACTGAGGCTGCCACTGGGAGGCTCTGAGGATTGGCTGCTCCTGAGGAAATCAGGGCTTGGCCTTGAGAATACGTCTCATGAAAGGTTTGTGGGTTTTTTGTTTTTGTTTTATTTTGTTTCTGTTTTTGTTTTTCGAGACAGGGTTTCTCTGTGTAGTCCTGGCTGTCCTGGAACTCACTCTGTAGACCAGGCTGGCCTAGAACTCAGAAATCCGCCTGCCTCTGCCTCCCAAGTGCTGGGATTAAAGGTGTGCACCACCACTGCCCGGCTCCTGAAAAGTTTTTAATGTCTTTTACTGCGCCCCTTCTTTTCTAGCTTTCTTTCTGTTGCTGAGAAAAAAAAATACTGACCAGAACCAGCTTGGGAAGGAGAAAAGGGTTTATTTGGCTCACACACCCCCGGGTCGCAGTCTATCCCTAAGAGAAGTCAGGGCAGGAACTGAGATGAAAGCTATGGAGGGACACTGCTCACTGCCTTCGTCTGTGGCTCACGAGGTTTTCTTTACAGTCCGGGATCACATCCAGGGAAGCCACTGTCCACAACATGTGGCGCTGTTCCACCTCAAACATCAATTAAGGCAATCTCTCCCAGGCATGGCCACAGGCCAGTTTGATCTGGGCACTCCATCCTCAGGTGACTGGGGTATACCAAGTTGACAGCTGAAGCTAACTTGGGCACAGAAGACAATTAAAAAAAGAATGTGTGCTGCTCTGTGTTCTCCACTTTGGGGTGTCCAGTCACACACTTCAGAGAGTTCAGCTTACCACTCACCTTCCCGCATTCTGCCAACACCCCCCCCCCCCCATCTAGTAACTGGAGCCAGCTACCTACCCAAGTCAGGGTGTGGACGTCAATCGGCCTGGCAACCTCTGCTCCTGAGGACCAAGCCTCTAGGCTTGACCTCTGACCTCCTGGAGCCTGCCTCCATCTCCTTGGTTGCCCTCCGGTTCTGGACCTACAGCCCCTAGGAAATAAAACCCTAACCTTCCAGGGAGGAAGCACCTTAGCTCTGCCCTCTGGCTACGCGCACCTACATCTTTACTGAGTGCAAGGAAGGCCTTGCAGTGGCCGATGCTGAGGTCAGCCATGAACTAATGTGTCTGGGTCCGAGGCACTCAGCCCTCAGTGCCTGGCATCCAAAACACGGAGGAAAACTAAAACAGACACATTCACCCAGTTGTGCCTCCCTTGAATGGTTTTTAAAAATTAAAGTCGGGCCAGGCGAACCCTGTCTCAAAAAAAACAAAAAAAAATTTAAAGTCAGGACAGTGGACCTTGTAGCTGGGTGGTTTTTAGGTTTGATGTGCAGCCGAAGACCACCTTGAAGATCACTTCCGACTCCCCTTTCCCATCTCTCAAGTGCTGGGATCACAGGCAAGCAGAGGCAAGCACAGCTTTAAGTCTTTGGTTTTTTTTTTTTTTTTCCCATTTTGTAAAAATAAATAATGATCAAAGGTAAGAACACACATATACACACACGCACACACATACACACACATGTACACATGCAGACTGGACTGGTGGTGACATGTTTATAATCCTAGCATATGGGAGGTGAAGCAGCTTCTAGATTATACAGTAAATTTGCAGCCGGCTTGGAATGCATGAAACCCTGACTAAAATAAAGAAGTATGGGGCTCAGGAGAGGGGTTTAGTGGGTAAAGTGCTTAGTTATACAAGGCCAAGACCTGAGTTAGACTCTCCAGAGTCCACATAGGGGCCAGCAAGGTAGCAATTCTCTGTAAGGCCAGTGTCCTCTGGTGAGAAGGGAGGGAGGATGGGAGAACCCCTGGGAGCTTTCAAAGAAGCTATGGGGTATTTGTAGCGGTGAACAGCAAGGAGACCTTATCTCAAGCAAGGTGGAAGGTGCGGCCTCATCTCTACGTACAGACTGTGGTGCACGTAGCTGGTATGCCCTCAACATGGATACACGTTAAGATTAAAACAGAGAAAGCAGAGGTGGGAGGATCTCGGGGAGTTCAAGGACAGCCAGGTACATACAGAGAAACAATGTCTCAAAAAACAAAAACAAACAGAGATGGGGGGAGGGGAGGAGGGAGAACTGAGAGAAGAGGAGGATGAGGAATTACTGTTGGTGGGACAGAGATTCAGTTTAGAAAGACCACAACAGATAAACTGGCAGATGCTGACTACTGGAGCTGGCTTGTAAGAGAACAATAAAGTGAAACTGAATGCTTTGCTTGACATTTGTAACTCTTGTATCAAGTTTGAAGAAGAGGACTTTATAAGTTACTCTTTCTCTGAGATGAACGCTTTTCCAAATTATCACAGCCAATGAACCAGATTCTTACCCTCACCTAAGGTCTGTGCCACCCTCCAAGCAGAACCATTGTTCATTGAAACAGTTGGTGAATGACTTTATGGATAGACCATCTTAATACCTACACCATTTCTTAAATGAATGGTAACCTGTTCTCTGTGGGCTGAAAATGAAGTCACTCACTCAAGTCAAAATAGCTTTGACGATAGCAGGAAGTCTGTATCCAAAAATCGAGCCTACAATTAATTTCTTGGTGCAGCAGACCTATCAACTCTCAGCTTAGCTACATGGAGGTAAAATCCTTTGATGATGTGAGGGTCATTGAAGTACAGCCTTATTACAATGAAACCCAATGTCTAAAAATTGTTCTTATTTGGGGCTTGTACCACAGTAAGAGCCAAGATTTTAAACTCTACTAAATACAAAACAAAAAGACTTTATATATTCATGTTCATTTAAGAACATACTAGTAGTTACGTATTATTTTTAAGTATACAGTTAATATGTTTGGAGTTATTTAAAATTTATATTGAGAAAAATGTATTTTCACTATTGCTGTAGACGAACATCTACATAAGACTGTTAAATTGATTATTGTTTTTTATCAAACAACTTTTATAATACTTATTTTTATTGTTATAATATTTTATAAATTTTAAGGAATATGACAAAAAAGATATTGTAGGTATTGAAGGGGGGTCTCTGGGAGGAGCGATGGTACAAAAGGGAAACAAGAATGTGATTCAATTCTATTTAATTAAAATGTTTTTAAATGTTAACAAATTCAGGTAAATTGAAATCATGTAACTTTTCTCATCATAATGCAATAAAAGTTTTTTTTTAAATTTACATTCATTTACTATATCTCTAAATACAGGTTTAACAATCTCTCTGTGTCTAAATAAAAACCAGATGTACCTTCTTCCAAGATTATTAGAATTTGTACCACAAGGAAATTTTGGGAATTTGTACTTTTTTTGTTGTTATTTATTTACATTTCAAATGTTATTCCCGTTCCTGGTTTCCCCTCTGCAAACCTCCTATACCACACTCCTCCCCTTGCTTCTATGGGGAGCTCTCCCACCCAGACACCCAGTACCAAATGCAACACTTACCCCCCCCCCCAATGGGGGAGCTCCCACCCAGACACCCAGCATCAAATGCAACACTTAAAATGACTAGGATCGTGACTTTTATCCTATGTATATTTTTTGCTACAATAAAAAGATAGTTAAAAAAAATTATAAGGAAAAATTCAATGAGTGGGCCAGCCATTGCCAGGTGAAGATCAGAGTCTAACATGAGCACTGCTGGCTCTAAGGACAGACTGGAGGAGTCCCTTGGGCATTGCTTGGGCACTTATGAATGACTCATTGTGGGCTGGGTCAGCAGTGGGTTGAATAAAGATGCCAAGGCGGGGTTGAGCTCTGTTTAGCCACTGGTAGATGGCTCCCTAAGTCCTAAGGAGCCAGGGAAGAAGCAAAGGGGACATACTTCCTTCTCTTGTTTGATGTTCAGAGCACTTTCTCATACAGTGGAAGAAGGATTGCTTACAACAAGGCCTACCTGGCCTATATGGGGTGACACGAAGAGTACTCATTGGGTAACTCTGCAGTCAAGCATCTGTGGCAAGCACCTGTAATTAGTCATGTTGTTGCCTTGTTGACCAGGGATATTCAGTCAGCTGCAGGGGAGGAGGTATGGGAGGGGCAGGAAATTGTACTGATCCCTGACACACACACACACACACACACACACACACACACACACACACCCCTCTGCAACTGTCTGGTGTGACTCAAGCCTTGAAGGGGCTATCTGAACCAGTCATGGCTAGGCTGGGATGTGACGTGACTCTTCCCACCCTACACTATCTCCCTCCTTCAAGACTGTTGCTACCCTGCCCCAACACCTGGGAATGCTGTGAGGAATGACATTTATATGACCCCGTATCTCCTTCCTAGGTCTGCCACCAAGGCCAAAGATATGGAATGGGAGGTCAGCTGTCACTGGAGCCCAGGTGGGAAGGGCCACCTCGACCAGGGCAACGAGGCTTGGTGATGTGGCACTGCCATCCCTGTCTCCCAAGCCCTATCTCCTAGTAAACACCACGCATGCACGCATCTCCCCATGTAGCACCTTCCACTACAGTGCTCCTGTGAGTCCTCTGCGGCAGCCGTAGCCAAGCACCACTGTGGTATTTCTTCTCATGGTTCTCGAGGTCAAAGTCCAAAGCCAGGGATAACCCCATGCACAGGCTCAGAGGAGTCTCCTTGGTTACTTCAGCTCAAGGGGTCTCCTGGCCTTCTCTTCTTAGACTGTGGCTGGAGTGGTCCGCCCCTGCGGCCATCACTGCATGGTCCCCTCTCTCTGTCTGTTTTGGCTTCTCTTCTGTGATCGGGACTCACTTCACTTCAGGATAATTCTCCAGAGCCTTATCTCGACATCCACAGAGGCTCACTCCGCCTAAGATAACATGATGAGTCCAGGGTAGGCAATCTCTGGGAGACACAACTCCATCTGTAGCAGTCCACTTACCCTTCCCTTACTCCCTTCCCCCTCCCTCTTGGTCCCTTTTCTCTCTTTCTTTTCTCCTGTGTGTATATGTGACGGATGTAAGTGTGTGTGTGTGTGTGTGTGTGTGTGTGTGTGTGTGTGTGAATGAGGTTGTACACATGTCATCCATAAGTTTGGGGGTCAGAGAACAGCTTCCAGTACTGGTCCTCATCTTTCACCTTGTTTGCTACTGCATAAGTCAGACTAGCTGGCTGGGAGCTTCTCAGGCTGCATCAGTCTCTGCTCTCCAGCTCCCTGTCGGAAGGCTGGGACTCCAGTTGCACTTTTCCGTGAGTTCTGGGAGTTCAGACTCAGGCTCTTAGGCTCTACAGAGCTGTCTCCTAGCACCCCTGGCTTTTCTTTCTGTAACGGCACTAATGGCTAAGAAATGAGCTTCCAGAGAGCTGGGCACAGGACCTGGGTTACAGTTGTTTCTGGGCCTCCAGGGTTCTTCAGAAGGGGGTGAAGACAGGAAGATCTCCATATGCTACCAACAGGAAATGCCCTCTTGTAAGAATAGTACAGAAAACACCACAGAATGTGCAGAGGGGATCTCAGACCATGGCCTCTGCCAACACCCCCTGATATGTAGCCACTAGAAGAATCTACCTGTCACTAGAGGATATTAACAAGGCCACACAGGAGAAAGGAGAGTGATGGCTTAAGAAACTTCCCACAGAGGATTTAAAAAGTAACTATTTTCTATGCACAAAACTGTCAAGGTTAAAACTGAAAACACAAGCTGGGCGGTGGTGGCGCATGCCTTTAATCCCAGCACTTGGGAGGCAGAGGCAGGCGGATTTCTGAGTTCGAGGCCAGCCTGGTCTCCAGAGTGAGTTCCAGGACAGCCAGGGCTACACAGAGAAACCCTGTCTCGAAAAAAAAAAAAAAGTACTTAAAAAAAAACCAAAAAACTGAAAACACTAAACCAGGCGTGGTAGCTCTAGCTCCTAGCCTCAACCCCAGGACTCAGACAGGAGGCTGAGGCAGGAAGATTGCTATGAGTTTAAGGCCAACCTGGGCTACATAGTGATCACAGCCACAGTAATACTACTACGTGGGCACAATGCTCTTGTGTATGTGTGTGTGTGTGTGTGTGTGTGTGTGTGTGTTTGTGTGTGTGTTGGTGCTAAGGGCCAAGCCCAGGACTCAAATGTACTAGGTAAGTGCACTCTCTACTAAGCTGACTTTCGGCCCTTGCAGCTGTCGATCCTTTAGCTCCTGTGCTGCAGGAGATCAGAGCCTTTGGTGTGCCAAGAACAAATCCACCACCGAGCCGCATCCTAGTGCTCAGATGTTCTTTCTTATATAGTTTTGAGAAAGGGTCTCTATATTTGATATGTAACTGATGATGACCTTGAACTTCTGATCCTCCTTCCTTGCCTCCCAAATGCTAGGCCTGGAGGTCACGTACTGTGCCAGGCTTTCACTCCATACTTTGAAAGACTAAAATGAACCTCATTTGGACCACTATTTGGAGTCTGTGTACTTCTCTCTCCTTTAGGGATCCCAAAATGTTGACACTGACAGAAAAAAAGCAAAAACAAACAAAACTTCAGGCAAGATGAGAGAAGCTGGAAACACTCTCTTGATCCTGGAAACTACCGGCAAGTTAAAAATGCTTCTATTAAAATGCTGGGGTTTCCAAAAGCAATGACTGTGGGACCTGCGTTGTCTGGAATGAGGTCTTTAGTGAGGCACCAAGGTCTACCAGTTGGTGGGGCCCAGAAAAATCACTGTCCTTGGGAGAGAGGATGTGATTTTTATAGTTTTCTCTGTCTCTGTCTTTTTCTCTCTGTGTTCCTCTCAGTCTCTCATCTCTGTCCAGTCTCCTAGTCCTTTAGCCCCATTTTTCACAGATGGAGACACAAGCACACACACACACACACACACACACACACAGAGAGAGAGAGAGAGAGAGAGAGATACACAGGTATAGACACAGGCATACAGAAACAGAGACACAGACAGACACGCACACAGACATGCACACACACACACACAGACAGATACACAGGTATAGACACAGGCACACAGAAACAGACACAGACAGACACGCACACACACACACATGCACACACACACACACACACACAGAGAGAGAGAGAGAGAGAGAGAGAGAGAGAGAGAGATACACAGGTATAGATACAGGTACACAGAAACAGAGACACAGACAGACACGCACACAGACATACACACACACACACACACACACACTCACACATAGGGTGGGGGTGGGGCTGAGTCCTTTAGCATTACCGACCTTCATTTACTTTCAGGTTGCCACGAAGCCCTAATAAAGTCAGGGTGACCTGGGAGGAAAGATTGTATAACAGTTTTCTCTGAGACTGAAACATTACAGAAGGTCCCCCTCAACCAATTCAAAACAGCTTCAGGAAGCTTCTGAAAGTGACATGATTTTCTAGGCCCCTCCCTGCCAGAGTAAGCAAGCAAGAAAGAAAAACTTCGAAGACCAGCTGCCTAGCAGAAACAAAAATCAGGTGAGCTGCCTGGAAGAGGTGTCGGCCAACTGAGCTACCTGGAAAGGACACTTTCCTGATTGTTGTGTGGTGTGCTTCAGGTTCCCAGCCTTGTGACCTGTCACCCGTGCTGAGTGGGCGGGCCTTGAGTCATTTCTGCTCCTGTAAGAAAGCCCTCACTTACACTCCTGTAAGGAACCCCAATAAAACTCACACCAGGTTGAACTTGGGGGGTGTCCACACTTCAGCCTGTCATAGGATTCCTATCTGGGGTGAGTAGATATGTATGCTGTGTCTCCCCAGGAAACGTTTTGTCACACAGCAGGCAACAAGCCAAGGCATCAGGAACAGGGTAACCCTGGGCAAGCTGGCTCTCAGAACCTAGATTTCCCCTTAAGGCATAGTGGCTATCCAAGAAGCACAGCGATGCTGACAAAGTTGCAGTCACCAGGATCACGGGAAGCAGTTAGCTCAGTGCCGCGAGCACAGTGGGCTTCCATGTGTGAATGCCTCTCCTTCTGGGAGGCCACTGTCTGTTTGCTGGCACCTAAAGATGACACAAGAGTGGGGACAGGACTCGGAATCCCCCAGAGTGTGTTACAGGCATAACCAGGTGGTGGCAGGGTACCCTATGGAGGAAGGCAGCCATGAAGTGATTCTGATCACTGCATGTTTTTGATTTTGTTTACTTTGAGGACCAAGGACACTTAATGGTTTGTCTAGGGCCAGCCCCAGCTAAAACTATGAGTCCTGCCTAATAAGGGATGAAGTCATCTTTGGTCCACAGACTTAGAAGTACTTCATTTGCAGCACATAGGTTTTGTGCTTTTGTGCACACACGAGCATAGATGTGGGGACTGTTTGACTATTTATCTTAAGCTCTCTGTATTGTTTTGTTTTGTTTAAGACAAAGTCTATATAGACCATGCTGTTCTGGAATTCAGAGATCCTCCTGTCTCTGCCTCTCGGGTTCTGAGATTAAAGATGTGTACCTCCATTACCAGCTTCTATTTTTGTTCTTACATTTTAATTTATTTGAATGTATGGGGGGGTTACATGTACTACAGCATGTGTGATTGTCAGAGGACAACTTTTGAGAATTGGTTCTCTCCTTCCACCAAGTGTGTTCTGGGGATCAAACTCAGGTTGCCAAGCTTGGCAGCAAGCACCTTTACCTGCTGAACTATCTCAACAGCCCTAATCTTTGAGATTAAAAATTAAGTGCTAGTGCCAAATAGCAGATGGGCTAGAAATGCTAGTTTGTAAACATCAGGAAGTGTATGCCAAGCCTCGGTTTCCTCAAATGGGCGACTTGTTCACTGTGACCGGGGTGGGGTGGGGGAGCAGGGAAAGCATCTTTGTGCCCCTTGCTTGGAGTGTTGGAGAGTTCAATGCACTGCATATTGCATTCTTCCATAGAGTGTAGAAACGGGGTCCATGACTGGCTCCCTTGGCTCGCTCTGGAGTAATTCACTGTAGCTGTCTTCAGACAGCACCAGAAGAGGGTGTCAGATCTCATTACGGGTGGTTGTGAGCCACCATGTGCTTGCTGGGATTTGAACTCAGGACCTTCTGAAGAACAGTCAGTGCTCTTAACCTTAACCTCTGAGCCATCTCGCCAGCCCCCTAGTGGTCTCTTCTATTTCTTTCCCCTTCAACCACTTGTGTATGCTTGTGTCTGACCGTGAGCTTTGATGAGTAATTTGAAATACTTTATTATTCTCAGTGCTCTCAAATAGTCCAGGTGTGCCCAGGACAGACACATGGTCCCAGGGGCACCAACAGCTCTGCCTACATAAATTAGAAGACACTCCTTGGGACACAGTTCCTTAGAACACAGAAGTCGTTCCCGAGAAACACAAATGGCTTTGGTTAAGTCATCTGTCTGCCACTGTTTGCTCTTATCCATGGAGATTCTGTTTATGCCTTGTGATAGTTCGGATCTTTTTTGTTTTTTGTTTTTTGTTTTTTTTGGTTTTTCCAGACAGGGTTTCTCTGTATAGCCCTTGCTGTCCTGGAATTCACTCTGTAGACCAGGCTGGCCTCGAACTCAGAAATCCAACTGCCTCTGCCTCCCAAGTGCTGGGATTAAAGGTGTGCGCCACCACTGCCCAGTGATAGTTTGGATCTTAACACTCCTTCACAGGCGTGTTGGAGGCTTGGCCCCCGGTTGGTCCTAATGGGAGGTGGAGGAACCTTTAAGAGATCGGGGCCTGGGCTGGAGAGATGGCTCAGCGGGTAAGAGCACTGACTGCTCTTCCGAAGGTCCTGAGTTCAAATCCCTGACATCCTCTCTTCTGGTGTGTCTGAAGACAGCTACAGTGTACTTACATATAACAATAAATAAATCTTGGGGCCAGAGCAATCAGAGGTCCTAAGTTCAATTCCCAGCAACCACATGATGGCTCACAACCATCTGTACAGCTACAGTGTACCCATATACATAAAATAAATAAATAAATCTTTTAAAAAAAGAGAGAGATGGGGCCTGTTGGGGAGTCCTTGAGTCATTAGGGGTGTTTCCTAGAAGAGAACAGTCGTCTACCCAGAGGGCCAGGGGACAGAGGGCCGCTGGTCCTTCTGCTCTGTCCCCTGGCTGTGCTGTGACCCTGGTGCTTGTTGTCTCACCTGAGACCTGAAAGCCACAGGGACAACTGATCAGGATTGAACTCTCCAAAACCATGAACGCAACGGAAGCTTTTCTCTGATTATCTCTGTATCTATTATGATGGATAGCTAGTGGGCACATGCTCCCACCAAGAGCCCCGGGCCTATCCTTCCACTGTATCTGACTTGTAGAATACAAAGTGAAGACAAGTGGAGGCCAGAATTTGTGAGGATGGGACAGCTGTGTCCCTGAGCTGAAACAGAATAGCCACGCCCCATGGAAATAGTCCTATGGCCAGCACCCTGGTAATGAATGGGTGGAATGGGAGCCACTGTTCTGAGCCTCTGTATGGAGGAACCTGTCAAATGCTTCTCCCCAGTTCTGCTCAAGCCCCTCAATAGTCCTACGAAGGGATGCCATTCCTATGATTCCTGATTCCCAGTGGATCACTGAGAAGCATCCCCAAACCAGCACAGCTGAAGCCTAGCTGAAATGGCCACCAGAACATTCATCCCATCTGAGAAGGTGGATTCCCCACAGCGTGGGGAATCTGCCCTTAATTGCATGGCTGGGAGTGACCAAACAAGTTCTATCACATACCAACAACCAGTCTCCCATGCGTCTTTGAAGATGCCACACGCACTTCCTGGCAATGGGCTGATGTCAGGGAGAGAAGAGCAGGAGAGGCCCATGGACTCCACTCCCTGGCCCATTTGCCCAAATACGCTGAGATCCTTATAGTGGACTAGCCCCCTCAAGGTCTTATGCCTGCACAGTGCAATTAGTGGTATCTGAGCCCCAGTTTTTACCTTAGATCTAGATATTCTCTGTTTTCCAATGGGAGAGCCATAGTCTGTGAGCCCGGGGCCAGGCTAGGAATGGATGCAGACATTTTGGAGACAAATGTTGAGCTGGTAGATTTGGCTACCCTAGAACTCTAGAGGCCAAGAGAATTCTAAAGAATAATGCCTAAGCAAGAAAGGAGCCAGAGATGGGAGTCAAACCCAGCATTGTTGGCTTTGCTGAATGACTGGGCACCCAAGAGACTCATTTACAGAGAGCTAGAAGAAAGTGGGGGCGGTAGACATGCTATAAATAAAAGCTAATGGTGCTGACTTACCCCATAAAACAGGGCTCAAACACTGTTTCAGTCATGATAGCCCTGCCACAGCCAGACAGGAAGGCCAGGACCTGCTGAAGAAGTGGTGGCCACTTTGAACCCAGATGGTCATGGTTTTTGGGAGGCATCTCAGAGGCTGTGACAAGGCCTGTACTGACTAGGCTGTAGTGGCCTCCCTCCCAGAGGCAGAGTGGCCTTGGAGGAAGGACTTTGGTCTTAGAAGTTTGGGTGCTAATCTAGTTCCTGGTAGTGTGGCGACTGCACGGTAATTAAAGACTCACCTAGATGTGAGCTATGCAGTCTTCTGGGGTTTAAAACACTGTCCCAAACTCTTTGATAGTCCTTCTTTGAAGAGGTGGAGCTTAATTCTCCTCCCAGTCAGAGGGAGCTAGCATCACTGACTATCTCCTGATAGAATAAAGGCAGAGTGACAGGGTGCATTCAGAGTGACTGACAGTGTGCACTCAGAATGACTGACAGGGTGCACTCAGAGTGACTGACAGGGTGCACTCAGAGTGACTGACAGGGTGCACTCAGAGTGACAGTGTGCACTCAGAGTGACTGACAGCATGCACTCAGAGTGACAGTGTGCACTCAGAGTGACTGACAGTGTGCACTCAGAGTGACAGTGTGCACTCAGGGTGACTGACAGTGTGCACTCAGAGTGACAGTGTGCACTCAAGAACATTTTATTGCAACAAGGATGTCATGGCTTCCTTCTGACTCCCTCTTGACTCAAGACACTGGCTACTATATCATGAAGAGGAGCCTGCTGGTGAAGAACTGAAGACTCCAGCCAGTAGCCATGTGAGAGGCCATCTTGGTTCCTCCAGCCCCAATCACTTTTCTGCCTCTAATGACAGCTTCCAGAGCACGCTTTAGTCAGGACCAGCCAGCTCAACTGCTGCTGGATTCATGATCCACAGAAACCACAAAATAATAAAAGTTCTTTGTTTGTTTGTTTAGACAGAGTTTCTCAGTGTATCCCTGGCTGGCCTGGAACTCACTCTATAGTCCTGGCTGGCCTTGAACTCACATAGATCTGCGTGCCTCTGCCTCCTAAGTGCTAGAATTCGAGGCATGAACACCACTACCCAGGAAAAGTTCCTTATCTTACACTAGTGTATCTTGGGGGATACGTTGTTATGAAGCAGCAGATAACTGATACAGTCATCTCAGGGTACTTATCCATACTTACTGGGTTGGGGCTCAGTTTATCGACCCTTTTCCACTCACTTAGCAAGGCCTTCCTCACAGGGCTGAGGTTTGGGTCGTGCTGACCCAGGGCCGGTCCTCTAGACGGCTTTCCTTCCTTTCTCTCAGTTCATCTCCTGGCTTTGTCCGCCAAGCTTCCTGGCACATGGGGAGGGCCTGCTCGCTCTTTCAAACAAAAGATCAAAGAAAGTAGCCTGTATCCTGTGGCAACACCTGTCCAGCCTCCCTGCTGAAGCTTGTCTTCCACAAGGAGCATGAAGGAGATGTCCCAGATGGAAATCACGTTGTACCACTTCCTCAGAATACTCAATGGAGTCCCTTTTGTAGAGTAGAAACCCCAATGAGTTACCACAGCTGTAAAACCATGCACTAGGCCCCATCCCCACAACTTTCAAGTTCCTCTCCACAGCCCTTAAACATGTTAGACCACACTGTCTCTCCTACATGAAACAATCTTTCCTTAGGCCTTCCTATTGTTCAGATCTCTCCTCTTTTCAGAACCCCACACTGGGTCCTCTCTGACATTTTGTTTGATTATTTTTATCACCAGCTAAAACACCCCATCAGCATACTTACCATCTAAAGCCCACACAATCATTAAAGACTGCTTAGGCCTGTGTGACAACTCTCTGTACCCAAAGCCGCAGTCAGCCAGAGACAGAAAGACCAGCTAACGCCAGAGATAACCAGATGGCAAGAGGCAAGAACACAAGCAACAGAAACCAAGGCTACTTGGCATCATCAGAAACCAGTTCTCTCACCACAGCAAGTCCTGAATACCCCAACACACTGGAAAAGCAAGATTCAGATCTAAAAATCAAATCTCATGATGATGATAGAGGACTTTAAGAAGGACATAAATAACACCCTTAAAAAAAAGTACAGGAGAACACAGGTAAACAGATAGAAGCCCTTAAAGAGGAAACACAAAAATCCCTTAAACAATTACAGCAAAACACAACCAAACAGGTGAAGGAATTGAACAAAACCATCCAGGATCTAAGAGTGGAAATAGAAACAATAAAGAAATCACAAAGGGAGACAACCCTAAAAATAGAAAACCTAGGAAAGAGATTAAGAGTCATAGATGCAAGCATCACCAACAGGATACAAGAGATAGAAGAGAGACTCTCAGGGACAGAAGACACCGTAGAAAATATTGACACAACAGTCAAAGAAAATGCAAAAAGCAAAAACTTCTTACCCAAAACATCCAGGAAATCCAGGACACATTGAGAAGACCAAGCCTAAGGATAATAGTTATAGAAGAAAGTGAAGACTCCCAACTTAAAGGGCCAGTAAATACCTTCAACAAAATTATAGAAGAAGCTGGGCAGTGGTGGTGCATGCCTTTAATCCCAGCACTTGGGAGGCAGAGGCAGGTGGATTTCTAAGTTCGAGGCCAGCCTGGTCTACAGAGTGAGTTCCAGGACAGCCAGGGCTATACAGAGAAACCCAGTCTCTGAAGAAAAAAAAAAGAAAAGAAAAGAAAGAAAAAATAACAGGAAGCAACAATCACTATTCCTTAATATCTCTTTACATCAATGGACTCAATTCCCCCAATAAAAAGACATAGACTAACAGACTGGATACGTAAACAGGACCCAGCATTTTGCTGCATACAGGAAATGCACCTCAGTGACAAAGACAGACACTACCTCAGAGTAACACTCCTCCATTGCTGGTACAATCACTCTGGAAATCAGTTTGGTGATTCCTCAGAAAATTGGACATAGTACTACCTGAGGACCCATCTATACCACTCCTGGGCATATACCCAGAAGATACTCCAACACCTAATAAGGTCACATGCTCCACAATGTTCATAGCAGCCATGTTTATAATAGCCAGAAGCTGGAAACAACCCAGATGACCCTGAACAGAGGAATGGATACAGAAAATGTGGTACATTTACACAATGGAGTACTACTCAGCAATTAAAAACAATAACTTCACCAGGTAGTGTTGGCACATGCCTTTAATCCCAGCACTTGGGAGGCAGAGGCAGGTAGATTTCTGAGTTTGAGGCCAGCCTGGTCTACAGAGTGAGTTCCAGGACAACCAGGGCCATACAGAGAAACCCTGTCTTGAAAAAAACCCAAACCCAAACCAAACCAAACCAAACCAAAAACCAAAAACCAAAAACCAAAAACCAACCAACCAAACAAACAAAAACAATATAAAAACAAAAACAAAAAAACAATGACTTCATGAAATTCACAAGCTAATGGATGGATCTAGAAAATATCATCTTGAGTGAGGTAACTCAGTCACAAAAGAACACACATGGTATGTACTCACTGATAAGTGGATATTAGGCAAAGAGCTTGGAATACCCATGATTCAACTTACGGACCACATGAAGCTCAAGAGGAAGGAAGATCAAAGAGTGGATGCTTCAGTCCTACTTAGTAGGGGGAACAAAATAATCAAGGGAAGGAGAAGGTGGGAGGGACTTGGGAGGAAGAGAAGAGTGGGAGGGGAAAAGGGGAATAATCAAGTATGGGAGGAAATGGAGGAGATGTACAGAGAGTCAGGAAAATAAACAGAGGAGTGTAGCAATGGGGCATGGGGAACTGGGGGTAGCAACCAGAGAGTCGCAGATGCCAGGAAAGCAAGAGCCTCCCAGGACCCCACAGGGATGACATTAGCTGAATACCCAACAAAGGGAAGGGAGAACCTGTCCAGACCATATCCAGAGGTTAGGTATGGCCTCTCAGTTGAGGTATGGGGCCACCCACCCATCTCCGTAATTTTAACCCAGAATTGCTCCTGTCTAAAGAAAATACAGGGACAAAGTGTGGAATAAGGCCACACTTTTCCTGAAGGAAAGGCCATCCAGAGATTGCCCCATCTGGGGATCCATCCCACATGCAGACACCAAACCCAGACACTATTGCAGATGCCAAGAAGTGCTTGCTGATAGGAGCCTGGTATAGCTGTCTCCTGAGAGACAGATCCTGACCAATACAGATGTGGATGCTTGCAGCCAACCATTGGACTGAGCACAGGGACTCTAATGGAAAAGTTAGGGGATGGACTGAAGGAGCTGAAGGGGCCTTATCTGGCATCAATGGGAGGAGAGGCCCTGGGCCCTGTGACGGCCTGATGCCCCAGTGTAGGGGAATGCTAGGGTGGGGAGGTGGGAGTGGGTGGGTGGATGGGTGAAAACCCTCATAGAAGCAGGGTAAGGGGGGATAGAAAAGGGGGTTTGCAGAGGGGAAACCGGGAAAGGGGATAACATTTGAAATGTAAATAAATAAAATATCCAGGGCTAGTGAGATGGCTCAGTGGTTAAGAGCACTGACTACTCTTCCAGAGGTCCTGAGTTCAATTCTCAGCACCCACATGGTGGCTCACAACCATCTGTAATGGGATCTGATGCCCTCTTCTGGTGTCTCTGAAGACAGCTACAGTGTACTCATATAAATAAAAATAAATAAATCTTTTTTAAAAATCCAACTTAAAAAGAAAAGACTGCTTAGGAGTAGAGCTCTACATGCTTGCCATAGGGTCTGGGAGGGTGCTGAGACACACAGGAACTCTGAACATTTTGGGGTCAATAAGCTTTATGGATGTCACCTGAGCTTTCTTCTGAAGGTGCTGGAGGCAGCTATCTCTTCGTGGGACCCCCTTGTAACTTTAATTTTTTTCAAAGCCTATTTTTAATGATGGTTCTTAAATGCTCTAACCTCCCTTTTAGCCCACCACCCACCAGATGTAGTGGGAAAGAAAGGATACGGGGAGGTGGATCTGTTTAGAAAGGTTCTTTGGAGCGACTCCCATCTGTGCTGTCTGGAAATAGGCAGTTCAGCTCACAGGTCAGCAGCAGCTCGATCCGTTCGCAAGCACTTCATGAATAAATCAGCAATCCAGTTCTGTAGAGTCAGGCTAGCAAACAGGAATCAGCGGTGGTGACACTACCTAACAGAGACAGCCAGGCCTCAGCCTCAGCTTGAGTGAGCAGGAGGAAGCCAGCAGAGTGCCAGGAGAAGTTGGCAGACCAATACCTACAGGTCTCTAAGCAAAGACTCCTTCATCAGGTCCTTCCACACCTGTGTCTACTTTAATGAAACATTCCTTTATGTTTGTCCCAGCAAAATACCATCGACTAACTTTCCAAAGGACCCTTAAGTTTCCACTTCACTCCCTGAAAAGTCTTCCTGTAAAGAAAGTTAGGTATCCTGGAGAACATGCAGCCCTTGGCAACAGGCTGGGCATAACCTGGAAGCTTCGCCAGGCCAAGTTTGGAGATGAAGGCTGGGAGGGTTCTTCTGGAGCATGTGCTTTGAATTTTTTCAAAACCTATTCTTTTTTTTTTTTCTTTTTTTTTTTTTCTTTTTTCTTTTCTCAAGACAGGATTTCTCTGTGTAGCCCTCCCTGGCTATCCTGTAGACCAGGCTGGCCTCGAACTCAGAAAGCTACCTGCCTCTGCCTCCCAAGTGCTGGGATTAAAGACGTGCGCCACCACCGCCCGGTTCAAAACCTACTCTTAATAAGGGCTCTTAAATGCTTTAACCTCCCTTCTGGCCCACCACCCACTAGAGGTAGTAGAAAAGAAAGGTTATTAGGATGTAGGGGAAGTGGACCAGTTTAGAAATTCTTCTTTGGAGCAAATCCAATCTGCATTGTCAGGATCCCAGCAGTCCAGTTTGGTAGTGTCAGGACAGCAGACAGGGATCAGCAGAGGTGGCACCACGCAGCAGAAACACCTAGGCCTCTGCTGAACTGGCATGAGTCAGCAGGAGCAACCAGGATGAACAGGAACACCAGAGACATTCTTTGTCATTTCATGCATCTGTTGGGTCCTTTTTAACATTATGTGTACTTTCATGTGTTTGCTTTAGCAAAACATCCTTTCACCGGTGTCTGCTTCAGGAAACGACTCCTCCACGTGTCTACCCAGCAAAACACCATCCAACACAACTGACATTGCAACAAATCATGTTTCCACTTCCAGGGGCGTTGTCATCCCAGCAACCCAGGATATGGTGAGAACCCCAGGGAGCCATGCCCATGGTGCAGGTGAATTATCCCAGCTCCTTGGGAGACTGATGCAGGAGGATGGCAAATTTGAGGCCAGCATGGGTTACAGAGTGAGTTTATGCCCAACTTGGACAACTTAGTGAAATCTTGTCTCAATAAAAACTAAAAAGAGGGATAGACTACATAGCTCAGTAGTAGAATGTATGCCTAGCCTGAAGGAGGTCAACAAGCAAGCAAATAAGACCAGCATGGAGGCAACATTCACACTCCCCAGGGTGAGCATGATTAAAGGAACACAGAGTAACATGTGCTGACAAGGGTGTGAAGGCCCTTATTGCAGATTTTGTGAGCATGTACAATGTACGGCCATCGTGGAAAAATAGTCTAGAAGTTTCTGAAATGTGTAAAAATGTTTACAATGTGGCCCAGCACACTCTTGCTTGATTGAAAAGAGGAAAGAAAATCTGCTTGTGTGCACAAACTTGTATATGACTGTTCACAGCAGCATTATTACTGTAGCCCAGAATCAAGCAGTCCCTGCTCTGCTGGGCTCAAGGAAGATACTGTGGTCTGGCTATACAAGAGAATAGTATCCATCCATTAAAAATGGAGGAGGTCTTGACTGGTGCTCCAATGTGGGTGAATGTTAAACATGTTGTGTTCAGTGGAAGAGGGGTCCCAGAGGACCACACACTGCATGCCTCCACCTGCACAGAGTGTCACACTCAGGTTACTCAGGTGGTGACGCCACTCCGAGACTATGTGAAAAGCCACCAAACTGGGCACTTTTGTGTTTGATCCCTTTGCTTTTATCAAGTTTTTGGCTTTTTGAATTATGGTTTCACTTTGTAGCCCAAGCTGGCCTCAAATTCACAGGAATGGGGAAAGATGAAAGTGGTAGAAAATCTGGAATGGGGGAATTCTGACAAATTGGAATAGTCTTAAAACTCAACACTAAGAATAAGACAGCTGTGTGGGCTGGTGAGATGGCTCATTGGGTAGAAGTGCTAGCTGTAAAACCCTGATCTGAGTTCAGGCCCCGCGTCCCAGAATCCTGAAAGTTGCCCTCTGACCTTCTCATGCATGTGACACACACGCAAACACACACACACACACACACACACACACACACACACACTAAATAAAAGTAAAAAAGAAAATGAACAGCTGAAATTAAAAACAGGAGGAAGAGGAGTGGAGAGATGGCTCAGAGGTTAAGAGCACCGACTACTCTTCCAGAGGTCCTGAGTTCAATTCCCAGCAGCTACATGTTGGCTCACAACCATCTGTAATGAGATCTGATGCCCTCTTCTGGCATGTTTGAAGAGAGCAATGGTGTGCTCATATACATAAAAAACAAATAAATAAATCTTAAAAAAAAAAAAAAAGGTGAAAGAAGCCAGGTCTGCTAGTGTACCCTGTAACCCCAGCGAGGGGGAGGCGCCTCGCTCTCTCAAGTGCAGGGACTACAGGTGTGCTACCATGCTCAGGTAGACTAGTACACTTAAAGTTACTAATTATATGGTATGTGAACTATATCTCAATAAAGCTATTTAAAGAATGGGATTTGTGGGGCAGGGAACATCTTTTTCTCAGCTTGTGTGGTGGGTGTCTTGTAATCTTCCAGCTCCTCGTAAAACGATTGATGTGGGCCATGTAGAGCTAACGAGAAAGGAATTTGGGGGCTGGAGAGATGGTGCTGTGGTTAAGAGCACAGGCTGATGTTCCAGAGCATCCAGGTTCGATTCCCAGCCTCCATCTAATTGCACGCAAGAGAACCCACAGGTAGTTCACAACTGGCAGTAACCCAGTTCCAGGGAACCCAACATCTCCTTCTAGACTCTGCTGGCACCAGTCACACAGATGGTGCAAAGACATACACACAACCAAAATAACCATACACATAAACAAAAATATTATTTTTTAAAAGAAATAGATTTCTTTTTTGAGCATGGGAATCATGAAGCCAGGGCTAGACTTGAACTGGTGAGCATCCAGATCTTACCCAAGAACCGGGATTACAAACATGTGCCATCCTGCCTCTGTAGAAAATTCTTATCAAAACAACTATTACAATAAGGGGTATAGAGCTGAGAAGATAGCTTAGTTGGTAAAGTACCAAGGACCCGAGTTCAATCCTCAAAACCCATGTAAAAATAAAGAAGCCAAACATGGCAGTACATGCTGCAATCATGTAAGAAAATTAATAATACATAGGCTAAAAAAAAAAAAAAAATGGGTAAAAGGTCAAGAGGCTGAAGCAGCTCTCTGTGAGCTGCGGGCCAGTCTCAGAACTCCTCAGTGAGAGTCTGTCTCAGAACAAACAAACAAGTAGGTAGATAAATAAATAAAACAATTGATTGATTAGATATAGATAAATAAATTAACTAAATAGATTCATAATTAAAAATAACAAAAGGATGGCTCCATGTGCAAAGGTGTTTGTCACCAAGCCTGAGGAGATGATTTCAATGATATGACTTTCTGGAAAAGATAAGAGCTGAGGCAATTTGGAAATGCTAAAAAGATGGAGAGATGAACCAGGATTCAATTCCCAGCATCCACGTGGCAGCTCCCAACTATCTGTAACTCCAGTTCCAGGGGACCTGACACCCTTACACCAATGTACATGAGATAAAAATTAAATAAATTATTTTACAAAAAAGATCGAGGGGGGTTAGAAAAAAAAAGATTGTGCTGGAGAGCTGGCTCAACGGTTAAGAGCACTGGCTGCTCTTTTCGAGGTCCTGAGTTCAAATCCCAGCAACCACATGGGCCCACAACCATCTGTAATGAAATCTGATGCCCTCTTTTGGTGTGTCTAAAGATAGCGACAGTGTACTGATACACAAAATAAATAAATAAATCTCAAGAGAGAGAGAGAGAGAGAGAGAGAGAGAGAGAGAGAGAGAGAGAGAGAGAGAGAGAGAGAGAGATATCAAAGGCTAACCAGAGCCGGGGAAGAGTGAGATGGGTGGGTGACCCTTAGGCCGGTGAAACTGATCAACATACCATCATGGTGGACAAACGTCATTATGCATTTGTCCAGAGTCACAGAATCCACAACCCAAAGAGAGAGCCTGCTGGAGATTACAGAGTCTGGTTCACCAATTGGAACAGAAGCACCACTCCGGGGCAGGCTGGGAGGCTGTGTGTGGAGCAGGAGGGCCATATGAGTAATTGTATTTTGTAATGTTTATTTTGCTTGTTTGTCTGGGGTTTGCTGTGCCAAGGATTGAGCCCAAGGCCTTCCTTGCACATGCTAGGGCAGAGGCCTGTGGCTGGGGCACAACCCAGTTCTCGTTACCTTTTTCCTTTTCTTTTTGAGAAAGAGGCTCACTAAAGTGCTCAGGTTGGGCTTGAACACTCTCCACCGTGGTTTGCCTCGACCCTGCAACTGCTGCAGTTTCCTGAGTAGCTGAGATGGTAGGCTTGTGCTTCAAGCCCACTCCAGTCTAGAAGCGGTTTGCTTTTTGTTTGTTCGTTTTATTTGGGAGACAGAGTTTCTCTGTGTATCCTGGGGCCATTCTGGAACTTGCTCATTAGACCACTCTGGCCTTAAACTCACAGAGCGCTGCCTGCTCTCTGCCTCCGGAGCGAGCGCTGCCTGCTCTCTGCCTCCGGGGAGCGCTGCCTGCTCTCTGCCTCCGGGGAGCGCTGCCTGCTCTCTGCCTCCGGAGCGAGCGCTGCCTGCTCTCTGCCTCCAGGGAGCGCTGCCTGCTCTCTGCCTCCGGAGCGAGCACTGGGCTTAAGGAGTGCATCACAACCACTTGGCTGGCAACTTCCTGATTTTTTGTTGTTACTGCTCTTTGTCTTTAGCTTTCCTTCCTTTCTCTTTTTACTTTCTTGTGTTTTTATCTCTTTGGAGACAAGGTCTCACGCTGTAGTTCACACTGGCCTGGAACTCACTAGGATTCAGGCATACCTCCCCTCTTTCTTCTGGACTTTACTTTGAACTTAAAATTAGTAAACAGCAAAAAACTGTCCAGTTCTGGCTTTCACTGTGGAGCCCATCCAGCAGGCTCGCCCTCCCCAGTACTATGGATACACACATGTGTTAGCTCTTACATGGGTGCTGGGGATCTAAACTCAGGCCCTCATGATTGCGCAGCAAACACGTCACACTGAAGTGCCTTCCTCATTCCCCACTGCCATGCAGAGTCTTACAACCTGGTTCTGTGCATCTCTGGCCTTGGGCAAGCTGAATATAAGGGTATCTTCAAGCTGCCTCTAGATAGAGAGCTCTTGTTTATTTATCTTGAATATTTTATGTTTTTAAACTAGTAATTTACACACAGTGGGCATATAATATGTGCCTCAAGACAAACCAAACAAATAGAACCAAAATCCAGACTGAATCAAACTGAGCCACACAAACTCCACTAACACAAACGGAAGGTGGTGAGGTCTGTTGGTTTGGGGGTATCTATTTGTTTTGTGACAAGGCCTCACTGAGTAACCTACGCTAGACTTGAACTCTTCATCTTTAAGCCTCAGCCTCTGAGTGTTGGTATTGTAAGCATTTGGTTACAGTGGCCACTTCTACTTCTACCTTCTCCACAATTTTTCTACCCTTTCAACTCCCTAACAAATAGAAGAGGGAAAAAGGATGGGGAGGTAAGGGGGCAACCTTAGTAGTCTACTTCCTGCTAACAAGGGGCGTTGAGTTCCCTGGGGCAAGTTTGACCTTCAGGATATCTAATTTTTTTCTTCTTATTTCTTCTTTGTGCAAGACTACTTAACAAACTGACCAACAGCAACCAACCACCAACCAACAGCCCACCACAGCTCTCTCGGCCCCTAGCATTTATCTACCCTGGTAAAAGCCCTCAGAAATCCAAACATCACACAATCACAGGCACCATCTGCATCTGGCAAAATCACACCCCTATCAGAGCACGAGGCAAATCATAGCTGCTGTGGACAGACGGAAGCAGCTCCGCATCCCACACCTGGGATGAAAACAAAAGCACATTCTTATACTATTTTTATGTTTTTCAAAGAAACCAAAATGGCTGAATTGTCACTACATATGTAATTTGTACCAACCTGCCCAACAAAAACAGATAAAGTCTGGAAGGAATAAAGCCCCCAGGAAGGGTCAGCAAAGCAAAGCAGTCTACTGCACACCCAGTGTGCAGCTGCCTCGTCTGGGGATTGTTTGCTGATCTGAAAAGAAGGCTGACACTCAGGATTTACAACTTTACAGAGCTGTGGGGAGAGCTAGAATCCAAGGCCTGCCAATAGTCACAGGCTGCTGATGAACACATTTCTCCTTGCCCAGGTTCTGATTTCAAAGGGTGGCACCTCAGGAGGAAAGGTACCCTGGAAATAACACAGCTGTAGAAAACCAGAGTCCGGCTGCAAGTCCGTGGGTAGCCCAGATGTTGACAGAGGAGATTCCAGATAGCTAATGTCACCAGGAACCTGGAAAAAGCAAGAGAAATCCTCTCTCTCTGGGAAAGAGCATCCTCCCAGGATCTCATTTTCCTACACTAAGTTTTTGCCGTAGGTTGTGAACTGTGGCACACAAGGCGGTGTGACAGGAAGTGTGAGAACCAGTAGGCATTTGCCAACCACAGAAAGGATTCAGGTGGCTTCTGGATGTTAAGTCGGATGTATTAAAATAGCTCTGATTACTCTGCCACAGAAATGACACCTAAACATTTGTCTGTGAAGTACAAGTTACCTTTGTATAATTTTTCTCTTTCTTCCTCTGTCCTTCCTTTCTTCTTCTCCTTCCCTTCCAGTAGTCCATGCAATGCCATCGGAGACTAGAAGAGGCCATCAGGTCACCTGGGATTGGAGTTACAGGTGGTTGTGGGCCACCAAGTGTGTGCTGGGAACCAAACCTGGATTCCCTACAGGAACAGTAAGGCCTTTTAACTGCTAAGCCATTTTCCCAGTCACTGCCACTGCCGCCACCAATGTCACCATCACCATCACCATCAAGTTACCTCAAACTCAGGTCTTCATGCTTGTGCAGTGAACACTTTATTTACAGAACCATCTTCCCAGGCCAGTCTTTGCTTTTTGAGTCTGGGTTTCATATAGTCCAGGCTGACCTTGAACTCCCTATATAGCCAAGGCTGGCTTGGAACTGCTGATTCTCCTGTCTTCACTCCCTGAGTGCTGGAGTTGCAAGTACTACAGCCAGACCAAAGTTTATTCTTAAGAACTATGAAAAAACTGTTTGTTTTGACTTTTGGAACCAAATAAATCTGTCATGGTATCCCGGAACTTAGGAGGCAGATGCAGAAAGAGTAGGTGCTAATGTTTAGCCTTGGCTAGAAGAGTCTAAAAATAATAAACAAATAAATCAAACAGAAACTTTAGAACTTAAAAAAATTGCATAATCAAAATTAAAAGTTGGGGAGAGCTGTGAGTGTGGAGGGAGGGCAAATATGGATCAAATATACCATATGCATGTATGAACTCAAAGAACTTGTACAACTATTATAGAAAAATTAAAAATTCAGAGGCACTCTAACATGCCCAGGATCAGAGGTGAGGAGGACAAAACATCTGTCCCAACACCTGGAGTAACTGGGACCAGCGGGACCAGACACACAGGAACTCCACCAGCCCAGTGGTTCAGGTTTCTTCCAGTCTGTCTGAGGAGACCTTGGGCTGGGCTCAAGCTCCACAGCCAGTCCCACAATATGCAGAGGAAGCTCCACTCCCAGGTGCTCTAACAAAGCCAGGGTCACAGGATCCCAGAATCACAGGATCACAGAGACAGCTTGACTCTG
>NW_022196894.1:664787-675112 GCF_008632895.1 Mastomys coucha
ACAGGAAGTAACAATTACTTTTTCTTAATATCTTAATATGAGAATTAATATTACCAACATATCCTAATGGATTGAAATAAAAAATATGAGGAATTAGAAATTTATTGACTGTCATTCAATGGTCTCTCTAATTTGGGAATTGAAGAAATAGGTCCAATATTATACAATCCATATACACTTTCAGCTTGTTTGTTCTTGACAATGTCTTGTTGTGTACAACATAAGGGTCGCTTCTCCTATCTCAGCCTATTAGTAGTATTATTTATTTCATGTTTTTACACTATACTATGGTTTTCAAGACAGCTTACATATTTTGAAAGTATTTATATACCCAAAAGAAATATAGACAATTAAATTGGGAAGGGGTTTGTAAGAGAACAACAAAGAGTAAAACTGAATGCTTTGCTTGACGTTTGTAACTCTTGTATCAAGTTAGCACAGTAAAAGCCAAGATTTTAAGCTCTACAAAATATAAAACAAACAAACAAACAAAAACTCTTTATATATTTATGCTAATTTAAGAAAATGTTAGTCGTGATGCATTATTTTGAAATATACAGGTAATATGTTTGGAGTTTTTTAAAATTTATATTGAGAAAAATGTATGTATTTTCAGTATTGCCATAGACAAGCATCTACAGAAGACTGTTAAATTGATTGTTGTTTTATATCAAACAACTTTTTATAATACTCATTTTTATTGTTAAATATTTTATAAATTTTTAAGAATATGACAAAAAAAGGTATTGTAGGTATTGAAGGGTGTTCTCTGGGAGTAGTTGGGGTACAATAGGAAAACAAGAATGTGATTTAATTTTATTTACTTAAAATACGTTTTTTAAATGTTAACAAATTCAGATAAATTGAAGTCATGTAACTTTTCTCATTATAATGCAATACAACTTAACAAACTTGAAAAAAATTTAAAATTCAGTGGAAGGCTTTAACAGAAAATTGCATAGTTGAA
This sequence comes from Mastomys coucha, assembly GCF_008632895.1. Lineage (NCBI taxonomy): Eukaryota > Metazoa > Chordata > Mammalia > Rodentia > Muridae > Mastomys > Mastomys coucha. The sequence continues at coordinate 665,755 of NW_022196894.1, forward strand.
GACTGAGTCAGTGGAATGGACATTATTAAGTAAGCCTTGGGGGCCGGGTGCCTATGTAAAAGCCAGCTCTCTTTCCTGCAGAAGGAAACATGCTCCTTACATGTTTTCACCCCACTCAGCATACTGCTTCATAATCATGCTAACATGAAACTTGTTCTTAAAGATGCACTCTTCAGCCGGGCAATGGTGCCTCGTGTGCCTTTAATCCCAGCACTTGGGAGGCAGAGGCAGGTGGATTTCTGAGTTCAAGGCTAGCCTGGTCTACAGAGTGAGTTCCAGGACAGCCAGGGCTACACACAAAAAATCCTGTCTCAAAACAAACAAACAAACAAACAAAAAACCCAAAAAAGATGGCACTCTTATTTATTTATTTATTTATTTATCTATCTATTTAACTGTTTGTTTTTAGTTATGTGCATATGGGGGAGTGTCTGTCCTCAGAGATCAGAACCACCAGGTTCCCTGGAGCTAGAGTTATAGGTGGGTCCGAGCCACCTGACTGCAGCCAAACCACAGTCCTTCTGAGAACCGTGCGCACTCTTAACCACTAAGCCATCTTTCCAGCTGTTGTCTCTGCTTTGGACAGGGACTCACCATGTAGCCCTGGCTGGCTTGGAATTCACTGTAGATGATGCTGTCTCAAATTCACAGAGACCTACTGGCCTCTGCCTCCTCAGTTGTGACACTCTTAAGAAAACCTTTTTGTTGTTGTCTTTTGAAATAGTCTCATCACTCTGTAGCCCAGGCTGGCCTATATAGATCAGGCTGGCCTCCAGTTTTTTAAAAATGCAAATATGTGTCAGTGTGTATGTGTATATGCATACATGCGCTCCTGGAGGCCAGAACAGTGCCTCAGATCCCTTGGAGCTGGAGTTACAGGTGTTTTTGAACTACCTGTTGTGGGTGCTGGACCATTTCTCCAGCCCTGGCTTCTAACTTTTGGCAGTCTGCCTGCCTTGGTCTCCTAGGTGCTGGGATGAGTCACTACACCCAGCTAAAACAAAACAAACTAACAAAATCTGCATTTTAAAAACTATTTCTGCCAGACACAGTGACACATGCCTTTAATCCCAGCACTCAGGCGGCAGACACTGGTTGCTCTCTAATTTCAAGGCCAGCCTGGTATTCATAGTGAGTTCCAGGACAGCCAGAACTACGTAGAGAGTCCCTATTTAAAAATAAATAAATAAATAAATAAATAAATGAATAAATAAATAATTTTGAGATTATAATGTAATTATGTCGTTCCCCCTCCCTTTTCTCCTCCAAGCCCTCTCATATACCCCTACTTGCTACCTTTCAAATTCATGGCTTCTTTTTTATTGTTGTGAGATATAAATAGATTGATCGATCAATCGATAGATAGAGATATATACACATAAATACATCATGCCCAGTCTATGGCATGTTACTTGTATGTATGTTTTCAGGGCTGACCATTTGGTACTGGAACTAATTGGCACCTTTGTCCCTGAGGAAGACCCTCTCCCACTCTCAACATCCCTTAGTTGCTTGTGTTCTTTGCAAGGCTTGAAGCTTTATGGGCTTTCCTCTTGGCATAATAAACATGCACTGTGGCATGTTTATTGCTGTTGTCCTTGTTCAGCTCCTGTTTGGGCAACCATGTTGATGGGACTATGGTGTAACATCTAACATTCCTAGAGGATATGGTCTCATAGCCAACTTCCCCGGCCCTCAGGCTACTACAGTCTTTATACAATCATTTCCACAGCGACCCCTGAGTGGTAGGTACGAGGGTTGTATTGCAGACGTATCTGTTAGGACTGGGAACCCATGTTTTTAATAGAGCAGATTTATACCTGAATAACAGTTAGTAGAGGGAGTGGATTGCTTTTGAGAAAAAGACTACAGAGGAAACAAAACCCCTCGGTGTTAGTGTGTGTTGTTGACACGACCTCCATCTTCCTAGTGGAAATTTTAGCATCAGCTCTCTGCTGTCCTGATTACTGAGGCCAGGAAGCTGAGCTTCTCCTGCAGGACTTGAGAACACTGTCAGCAGAGGTCCCTGCTGTACCAGGTGAGTGTCAACAGCGGTCAGAGGAGACAGGGAAGGCTCTGTGCACTCCCTGGTAGCCCACTGTTCCTACTCCCCCACTGCTGCCTGCACCCCACTGTCCCCAGTACCCACTGCTCCCTGCACTCCACTGTCCCCAGTACCCCATTGCTCCCTGCACCCCACTGTCCCCAGTACCCCATTGCTCCCTGCACCCCACTGTCCCCAGTACCCACTGCTCTCTGTACCCCACTGTTCCTACTCCCCCATTGCTCCCTGCACCCCACTGTCACCAGTACCCACTGCTCCCTGCACCCCACTGTCACCAGTACCCACTGCTCCCTGCACCCCACTGTTCCTACTCCCCCACTGCTGCCTGCACCCCACTGTTCCTACTACCCCACTGCTCCCTGCACCCCACTGTCACCAGTACCCACTGCTCCCTGTACCCCACTGTTCCTACTACCCCACTGCTCCCTGCACTCCACTGTCCCCAGGACCCACTGCTCCCTGAACCCCACTGTCCCCAGGACCCACTGCTCCCTGTACCCCACTGTTCCTACTACCCCACTGCTCCCTGCACTCCACTGTCCCCAGTACCCATTGCTCCCTGCACCCCACTGTCCCCAGTACCCACTGCTTCCTGCACCCCACTGTCACCAGTACCCACTGCTCCCTGCACCCCACTGTCCCCAGGACCCACTGCTTCCTGCACCCCACGGTCCCCAGGACCCACTGCTCCCCCATACCACCTTGCTGCCCTGATTTGCCTTTTGCCTCAGTGAGAATGTGTAAAAGGCAAGGAAAAGACTTAACTGGCTTATGCCCATGACCCCTCACTTGGGAAGATAAGACGGGAGGCCAGCCTGCGTTAGATTTGTGAGTTAGCAGCTACTCTTGAATACCTTGACACACACACACACACACACACACACACACACACACACACACACCAAACAGATTTAAAAGGACACAAAGGACTGAAGGAAGAAAAGACTAAAAAGCCATTTTCTTGGGTAACAGGAAAGAAAGCAGTTTAGAAGATTCTACTGATAAATGTTAAGAGAAAACAATTTTTGCACAGTTACTAAGCATAGAGTCAATCTGCACTTTCCAGAAGGAAACAGAAAAGCAAATCAAGAAGAGGCCCTGCTGGCAGCTCAGTGCTCCTGAAATTCCTGTACTGGGAAGGCAGAGGCAGAGCAATCAGAACTTCAGAGTAGTCCTTGGCTACACAGGGGGCCAAGGCAGGGAGGAAAGGCTGGAGAGATTCTGCTCTCAGCAGTCAAAGGTGCTTCCTGCTCATCCAGAGAACCCGAGTTTGATTCCCAGCACCCAAGTTGATTGACACACACCTGCCTCAACTCCAGCCAAGGACTTTACGCCTTTTTCTCACCTCCCTTGGGTGCCCTAACTCACATGGCATGCATTCACAGATATACACAAACATAAATTAAAAATTAAAAAAATGAAAGGAAGAAGGAAAATATCCATGTCAAGGAATAAAATTTAAAAAAAAAAGATTTTCAATAACCTCTAGATTTCTATTTGAGAAGCTGAAGATATATTATAGGGTCAGTGATACACATCAGTGGGAAAAAGCACCTGCCACTAAGATTGATGACCTGAGTTTGAGCCCCAGGACCCAAATGATGGAAGGAGAGAGCCAACTGTCACAAGGTTCCCTCTGACCTCCACACTCACACTATCTCATGTACACACACACACACACCAAATAAATAAATAAATAAATAATGAATGAATGAATAAATAAATAATAGAATCTATATTACTACAAAAGATTTTAAAAGAGCTTCCTGTGAGGATGCATACACCTGCAGTCCCAGAACGTAGGGGTTGGAGGCTGGAGGATCACGAAGAGCTCAAGGCTAGTCTTGTCCCTATAAGAACTTGTCAGGAAAAAAAATTAAAAATAAATAAGGAAATATAATAATACTTTCATAATATATACAGCAGTACATATTAATAAAAAAATAAAAATAATCTGGACACAGTAACACATGCCTGCAATGTCAGCACTGAGGCAGGAGGATTGCTATGAGCTGGGGCTTCATAGTGAGTGCCAGACCAGACTGGGCTACATAGCAAAACTCTGACTCGAAAAAATAAAAAATTAGTTAAATAAATGATGCACTCATGGACACAGGGACTAAATAATGTAAGTACATCAGTTTGGGGGCTAATCCACATACTGAAGGCATCCCCAGTGAAAAATGCTGGTAAGTTAAATAAATAAATAAATAAATAAATAAATAAATAAATAAATAATAAATAAGACAAATATTTTACAACAAAATGGAAACAATTCAAAAATCCATCACTAGTGGAAGGAACAAACAAATTGTGGGCTGTTCAGTGGCTGAATAGACAGCATGCAATGACAAGCATAAATTTAGACTGGAAGCCAGCAGCACATGCTCCCAGACGGGCCTCAGGGTTTAGGAATCTACCTAAAATTATAAGTCTAAGCAAGAAAGGAATTAAATGCAAGTTAGGGTGTGAGGTGAGAAAATCTCGATAAGAAAGAGCACATGGTGGGTTCTGAGGGGCTGGGACTGACTCACTTCTGGACTTGGGAGTAATTCTGCAGGTATCTGCATTATGATAAACTATGTTGTACACCCTTCTATAGATGGGTCTTCTTTTACAAGACTCTTGGAACTCTCTCTGTAGACCAAGCTGGCCTCGAACTCACGGAGATCCACCTGCCTCTGCCTCCTGAGTGCTGGGATTAAAGCTGAGCACTGCCACCACCTGGCTACAACTTTTATGAGAATGATACTGTTCCTCATACATCATGTTGTGAGTGTCCTAGATGCCTTGTTGGAGAGACAAAAATGAGACATGTAAAACAAACGTTTGGTTTTTATTCTTTTTAAACAAATAATTGTTATTTTCATTCGCATGTTCTGCTTGCAGGTGTGTCTGTGCAGTAGGTGCATGCGGTGCCTCAGGGAGCAGGGAGGGGTCCCCCAGAACTGGAGTCACAAGCAGTTCTGAGCTACCGCCAGGGTGGTGGGAACTGAACCAGGGCCCTTAGTAAAGGTAGCAAGCGATCTTAACCACTGAGCCATCTCTCTAGCTTCTGTTATTTCCTACCCTTACAATTTTTTTTTTTTTATCTCAACCTGTAGCCTAGGCTGGCTTGGAACTCAAGATCCTCCTGCCTCAACCTTCCTTGTGCTGGCATCACAGGCATGGGCCACCATACCCAGCTGCTTAAGCAGTTGCGTAACTATGGCATAACAGAGGGGCATAAGGAAACGGGGTGGTCTGGACCGCACCCAAGGAGACTGCTGAAGGCTATGAGTTTGCTATTTATTCAGAAGGACACGGCCTAGGGTCACCAGAGGCACCTCCAAGTCCCACTTCCACCAGGATAAAAGATGAAAACAAGGCAAATCTACATCACTGTCCTCCATCTGGTCTTATCTGTAATATTTTGCAGGACTGTGTTGTTTTTTAAAGTGTTCTGAATCCAAGACTGTGACTGGATCCCTGAAGAAAAACCATAAACATTTGAGTCTCAGAAAACTCTTACCTAACGCTGTCGTCTCTATGAGCCTGTGCGTAACAATCCCCTGCCTAGAAGACGCTGCTTCCGGATGACATACATGGGATCCTTGGGATAGTATAGTGAGCCAGCTCCCAACTTTACCTAACTTACATGCTAAGAGACCCAGGCTGCTGAGGAGGGTATGTGAGTGGTGATGAGTTGTTGGTTAGTGTGCACAGGACCTAGGTTCAAGCCCCAGTATGTGAAGAGAGAAAGGAAGGAGAGAGGGGCAGCCGGGGAATCTGGGGGAAATCTAGCACTTTGTCTTTTCCGACTGGGTACTTATCACAGCTGGGAACGAAGCCATGGTGCCTGGGAAGATCTTGGCTTGGTTGAGGATCCCACAATCCTCCCATTTAAAACAATTAATCACCAGGCAGTGGTGGCGTGCACCTTTAATCCCAGCACTTGGGAGGCAGAGGCAGGCGGATTTCTGAGTTCAAGGCCAGCCTGGTCTACATGGTGAGTTCCAAGACAGCCAAGGCTAAACAGAGAAACCCTGTCTTGAAAAAACAAAAAACAAAAAAACAAAAAAACAAAAACAAAAAGCAACAACAACAAACCAAAACCAAAAAAAAAAAAAAACCAAAACAACAACAACAACAAAAAAACCACCCAATTAATCAATTTTTTTCAAAGTGATTTATGTTTAATTATGTAGAGGTATGTGCACATGCATTGACGTACCTGCAGAGTCCCAAGGAGGGCACTGGATCTCCTGGAGCTGCAGTTAGAAATGGTGGTGAGCTGCCCACCTAAGTGCTGGGTTTAAGGTCAGGTTCCCTCAAGAGAGGAAGCATTCTTCACCCCCAAACCATCTCTATCTCCCTAGCACCTCTTAGAAAAAAATTTTGAATCTTCTACCCTGTATAGCATAGCATTTAGAAAATGTAAAGAGGGCCTGGAGAAATCACTCAGTAGGGAAGAGTATTTGCTGCATACATACAAGGACCTGAGTTCGAATCCCAGATCTTAAAAAGAGATAACTTTGTGTAGCCTCCAATCTACATGTAACCCCCACACGGTGGGGGCTTTCTGAGACTTGCTGGCTGCTAGCCTACTTTAGTTCCAGGTTCAATGCAAGACCCTGTCTCAAATGAATAAGGCTGTCAGCAGTAGAACAGGGTACCCAACACTCTTTTCTGGCCTTTGCAGATCTGTGCACCTGCATACAGATATGTGCATAACACACACACACACACACACACACACGAACACATGCACACACGCACACACACACACACACACGAACACATGCACACATGCACACACACACACACACACAAATATAAAGGAAACTAGGAATGGTGCCATATGTTTGTTGTCTAGTATGTAGGAGGCCAAGGCTGGAGGATTTCTAAGAGTTCTGGGCGAGCACAGCTATAGAGTGAGACTCTGGTCCCTGCAAACCAAATCCAATAAAACAATTTCACAATGAGTTTTTCTTTACACTGGTAGACTAGAATAGAACAGACTAGAACAGACCAGAGTAGAATAAAAATTAAAACAAGACAAATAGCAATCTTCCCCCATCTTCCGAAAAAAAAAAAGTCTATGTTGATGATGTTTTGGCAATGGCAAGATGATTCAGTCTCCTCGTGAGAGTGTGATGTACTAAGACCCTGGAAAATATCTCAGAATGTTAAACATATGTCCCTCTCTGATCAGAAACTCTTCTAGGCATTTACCTATGGAGAGTGAGACTTGCAGAGTGACTTGAACATACATGGTCATAGCAGCCCCATGGTTGGTCAAACTGGAAACAACCTAGATGTTCCCTGCTGAGTAGAGAGATCAAGACAATCCCTTTCTGTCACCAAAAAAAAAAAAAAAAAAAAAAAAGAGACTAGCTGATCCGTAGGATGCGAGCCTTGGAGAGAGCTTGCTGACCTTACATTGAGCAAAGCTGGACCACACCTGCAATCCTAGCTCTCGGGAGATCTAAGTGGGAGGGTGAGTATCAGGCTTTCCTGGGCTACACACTTGAAGACCCTATCTCCAAAAGCAAAACAAAGAGGACAAAACAAGAAGGCAGACCCTTAAAGAGCCACACAGACGGACTCCAGTTATGTAGGACTCTGGAACAGACAGAATGAAGGTGTCCAGAGGTTGCCCAGAGCGGGTGGAGTAGGAGGGATCAGAGGTTGCCTGGAGAGGAGTGGGTGGAGTAGGAGAAATCCTGACAGGACTGAACCGTGTGAGGCAGCTTTGCAAAACAGATGCAAAGATCAGCTTAGTTATCAATTTGTTATCTTCTAGCTGCAAGATCTTGGGTAAAGTACTTCAGGGCTCAAGATGGCCTTGAACTCACTATATAGCATAGATTAGTCTCAAACTGGAAACCTTCCAGACTGTGTGCTGAGTGCTAGGATTGCAGGTGTGTGCCATCACATCCAGTGCAGTCTCTCACCTAGGCTGGCACAGAACGTGGCACAGCCTATGTTTACTTTGAGATGTAGTCTTATATAGTCTAGGCTGGCTTTGAACTCAACACATAGCTGATGATGGGCATTTGCAACCCCTAACACCTTCCTTCTGTCTGTCCCAGATAACTGGAGTCTGTCTGTGCGGCTCTCTAAGGCTTAGGCTTCTTGTTTGTTTGTCCTCTTAGTTTTGCTTTTGGAGATAGGATCTTCAAGTGTAGCCCAGGCTAGCCTGATACTCCTCTTCCCACTAAGGTGTCCCGAGAGTCGCTGTGCCCACTTTTTTATTTTGTTAACATTTAAAAAGTATTTTATTTTATTTTTTTAAGTGTGTGTGCATGTTTGCACAAGCACGCACACAGAAATGAATGCAAAACAGGTGAGTGCAGCGGCCAGAGAGGCTGACCGCATAGGTGCCGGGACCCCAGTCCTCAAAGAGCAGCTCCCCTGTCCCTGTTGCTGCTCTCTCTGAGGTCTCACATTATATAGCCTGGGCCTGCCTGAGCCCCCTGAGTGCTGGGATTATGGGCATGTGCCAACATGTTGGACTTAATTCATTCTTTTTTTTATGTTTTTTTTCTATTTGTATTTAAAAACATAATTGAAAACAAAGCAGGCAATCGTTACTCTTGCATGTGGTCCAGAACCACTGCTCTTAATATGGACACACACACTCCATCATTTCCCACATACAGTGAGTGTATCACAAACCATTCTGAGCACATTGTGTATAGTAATTCACTGGGGCCTCACCCAAGTGAAAATCCCAAGAGGAAAATTCTATTATTCTCCCATTTTGCAGATAAGCAAAGCAATGCACAGAGGGGATATTTATTAAATGCAGGTAGAATATTCCTAAAGAACAAAACAAAATGAACAGCAGATGGAACCCCCAGGGCTGGGGTAGAGAAGAGTTTAGGAATTTGGGGTTACACCCAGGATCTAATTAGTCGGGTTTGGAAGTCTTCAGCATTGTCCCCGGAGTCCTGGAAGTCAACCCTGGGCATTCTTTAAATGCAGAGATTCCTGGGTACTGTTCAAACCTCTGCTGTTTCCAGCAGCTTCAAACTCTTCATCTTAACCTTGTGGGATTTAAAAAAAAAACATATCATGTGTTTCTATGTTCATGCATGTGCAGATGTACATGTATGTGAGTTCACACGGAGGCCAGAGGGCAGCATCAGGTGTCTTAATTAGTCTCACTTCATCTTTTGAGATAGGGTTTCTCACTGAACTAGAGCTTGGCAGTTATTCTAGACAATCCAGGCATGGAGCCCTGGGACCCTCCTTTCTCTGCCTCCCTAGTTCTAGGATTATAGGCAATGCCACCACCTTAATTTTTTT